>NW_004567109.1:57805387-57830003 GCF_000260355.1 Condylura cristata
CTAAAGCCACTTCAACATGAGTTAGAGAGGTGACCCACATGGTGCAGCAGACCTCTCCTGACCCGCCCGCTGCTCCCCTCAGCAGTATACTTCGTCAGTTGGCCTGTTCTGCTCCCCACTCTGTCTCTGGTTAATCCTCTCACCGTCCCTGCAACTCTGGCCTGTACCCCAGTTCTGTATGCATAAGTAAATCTTTAAAAAGTAGTAAAATAATAAACCAGATTCTATGACAAGAAATGTAGATAAGCTTGACTTCATATACACTTACATCATGAAGTCATGTGTGTGGGGAAAAATGTTACTTATTTGTTGCTTTTTATTGAATACTGTCTAGTATTCTAAAACAGTTCTAAAAATCTGCCTGTTAAGTGAACTGTGGGCTCTTTCAAAACTGTATTGTAACCAACCTAATAGATTATCAGCAAACTGTATTGTTATCTTTTTATAATTTAGTGACTCTTTGAATTTAGTTTTTAGTTTTTGACCACAATTCTGGGGGTGGTGCTTATAATTTTAACTTTAATATAGGTCTCCATGTCAGATACAAAATCAATTTCTAATAAAAAAATTGGGGAAATGTGGCTATCATTTGCTATAATAGCAGAGCCTTTATAGCTATCAGTAATACCTTTCAAGTCCTATAACACAGAAATCTTTATTTTCCACTTGTTCTAGTGGAATATCTTCTGTCCTTTAACTACTCATAGTTAAATATGCTGACTTCAGGAGACCAAACAAACATTATTTGGGTGAAGTAAATATATGTAAACAGTAATTTTTTGTGGTTTTACACAGAGATTTTATGTGATACAGGTAAAATGTGTATGTCTTTTGCTTAAGACCTTGAAATTTTTTCCCACACTACATACATGTTTTTGCATTTAGCATTTTTATTGCAAGGTAGTGATTAAAATAGAATATCTAGGTTAAATTGAACATGTGTTTGTGAAATTTTTATTTTCAAGGTAACAGTACTGTTGGATTTTGGTTGCTAACTTATTTTATAACCCACTTATCGTATTTTGCTTCATAGAAAATAACTTTAAAAAAAAATAGCATCAAGTTCCCTAAAAATTTTCATTCATTGATCCAGTATTTCACATCGGGAAGTATAACTTAAGGAAATAATTTGAAATGCAAGCAAAACTTCATGTACAAAGGCATTCTTCTCAGTGATGTCTAAAATAGTGGGAGCTTGAATAAATGTTAATGATAAAACCATTTGGTAAAATATTGGATGTTGAAATTTGTATAGACTGCAAAAATATTTTGTGCTTTATCCCCTGAACTCCCTCTTTGTTGGTATAACCACTATATAATTCTATCCTTTTTGTCTTTTATGAAAATATTTTAACATGATACATCTTTTAAACGAACAAAAAAATCATAAATATAAGTATTTGTCAAAGCACCATAAAGTTGAAAGAAAATGTATTAGAAATATTAATAATACTTTTCTCTGGGCCTCCATACCTTAGATCACCCCCCTTCTGCACCCCAAGTAATAAGGATAATCTTTCTATACCAAAAGTACTAAAAGTCTGAAAGCTTTTAGATTTCAGAGAGTACTTGAAAGACCTTCTAGATTCTCATTGGTAGTAAGTTTGAAAATTAGTTTCAAAGTATTTCAAAATTGACCCAGAGAACAATGCAATGAACGAAGAGATAAAAACACTAAGTAGATAGTGATTTTACATGAAATAAGCAAACAGATGGGTTGAAAAAATTTTCTAAAGGAGAGGAAGTTGAGTGGTGTGATTGTAAAGGTACCTGTGATGATAAAGTATCATCTTTTTGTGAAGAAAGCAAAAATTATCTTCAGGAGATTAGTTATTTGTCATTTGAAATTAGGGATTTGTTTCATTCATATCCAACAACTTCTCAACCACTATGCTCGGTAAATATAAGCAAAAGTTTCTTTCTCTCATCTGGAAGATTTTGGTGTTATTATAACATGCCAAAAGTTTTTACACATGAAATGTGGTGAAGCCAGAATTGAGATCTAGGTTGGTCAGCCTCCCAAACATTTGCTTTATAGATATAGATAAAGGGTCTCATTTAAACTTCTCTCCACTGAAGACATCCTGTCTGATTGTGGAAATAAAAACTGTATCTCAAAATACATTGTCATCATTACTACTTTTTTTGTGGAAAGGGATATCCATTTCTTATTTCAATGCTCCTATTTGTTATGCAGTAGTTTCTTAAAATTGAAATGGAACTGCTAGCTTAAAAATAATTTAGTCTCAAAAACTTTATTTTGGCTCCAAAACCTTCAAACTATAGCACACATAAGGACCTTGTTGGGAAGTGTTATTAGATGCAGGTTCTTATACCCCTCAGAAATTCTGACTCAGTATTCCAAGTAGTTTTGATACAGGTGATTCCTTAACTACTACCTTCCTTCTCCTCCTTGTCATATACTGGGTATAATACTATGCTATGTAGAAAGAATACTTTGTTAAGTTTGCTCACAAAAGTATTTGTAGCTTGCTAGATTTAGATAGCTATTTGGCCTAGTCATATTCTGCCTACCCATTCTGGTGTTAAATAAATGCTAATTGGCTAATTAGTTATTTGATATACATGTCTTGTGCTCTTTATTCCACACAATTAGAAAGCCACATGCTAATCTGATATTCCTGTTAAGCTTTTTTAGTATGTTATAAACCCTAATCAAGAAACCAATTATTAGGAAATTGTCAGTTGTCCTTGCTTTGTTACTTATAGATAGTAAATTTTGTTTAAATATTCTCATGTCTGTTCTCTGTGGAATCTGAAATCACTTGAAAAGATGCTTCTATGATGTAAATAGTAAACAGTACATAATATTAGCATGCAGTAAGACTCAACTATATAAAAAAGGAGCAGAAGTGCTATAAGGAAATGAATGAAAATATTGATTATCTTATGATAATTACAGAAAATTAAAAACTACTTTTCCTCTACTTTTCTATATTTTCTAGTATTATTAAAAGTAGTACATTAATTTAAAAATACCTTTTGTACGTCTTCACAAGTGTCTTCATTCATTATATTGATGAATATTGAAGATTTTCACATTATTATCTATCATACTTAGTTTTTCAGTATGCTCTGTTGTAGTCTGCCAAATGCATGTCAACTTGCTGTTCATGTCAGTTTGCTGTTTTAAACCCTGCCACTGTTTATCATTTCTTTGTTCCACATTGATTTTCAAGAACTTTATTGTCATATGCACATCTTTTGAATATAACATTTTGAACATAAATGTCAAGTTGGAATAATTGTCATTTTAAGTAATTAAGAGCATTCAGGCCATTCTAAGCTGGAGTTGTGTTTTACAAGACATGGAAGCCCATTTGCAAGCCTGGAGTTTATTTTTTATTAAATATTTGGTTCTTAGGCAAATCCATGTAAAATTGTCCAAATGACTGTAATTAAACATTACATCGCTGTGGTATTTAAATGTATGTGTTCAGACAATATGAAAAATGTATATGCACATTAAAATAACATCAGTACTAAAAGTAAAGGGCTTTGATAACAATATTATTGCAGTGGTAAGCCTTTTACATTCAACCATTTTATGTTCTAGTTGAGGAACTTGAAACAGCTTTACCATTGATGACCTACTGATTGATCTATTTAATTGTGCTTTTATTTACATCTTAGAATCTACTCATTCAATTGCTTTCACAGGGGCTAAATTAAATCATCTGTTATGTTTCAGTGGAAAAAATTGTCTTGGGGTTTCAAATATATATAAAATACTTTTTATTTTGAATGAGAAGTTGTAGGGTTGTTTCGTAATTTGTCATTTGTGAGTATTTCCAAAATATGGAAATATTTGAGACCTACAGAGAATGTCACATTCCAAGTTTTTATCTTACATTTATATATACTAGTATTTAAAACTAGAAAAAACTTGACGAATCATCTACCACTTTGAAGTGGCTAAAAAAAATTGACCCTATTTTAATAATGAATCCCTGTGAGAGTAAGTGACTTGCTAGTGTTAGAGAGAAAACTAGAATCTAGCTTTTATTTCCTAATGTAATGATTTTATCTAATTATCTTCTTGAATCCTTACAATAGTACATTTTTCACAAATAAAGCATATGTCAGTGTTCACCATAATTAAGCTTTTAAATGTATTTATATAATTGTAAAAAATTCTAGTATTTATTACAGGTTTTCTTTTTACCATTTGATAATATTTTTACAATTAAAGATTATACTATTATAAAAATAAATAGCCTGTTTTTTCAATTGCTATAAGCTGGCTCTATTTTATACTGCTAATAAAGGCACATTATGTTCAAGCATTGCAATTATCATTGAAATGCACGTCCATTAGCTGAAACATTAGGCAGAGTATATAATTACTATCTAGAGCCAATATCTTTGTGAAGCTGCATCTACAGTGCTATTAAGCTATAAGCAATATTTGTAAACTAATATTTAGATGATTGAGAATTGATAACATCTTTGTAAACTTAAAAATGAAAACTGTTGCAAACTTAAAAATGATTATTGTGTTCATTCAAATTGATTGGTTTCTTACATGTTTAGAAAAATATGATGAGAATTCTCAAAGATGATTGAGGTATGTGACTTTAGATTAATTTTAATACAGTTACTAGAACCTAATAGACATTAATCATATGAAAGCCTCTTCCCCAAATTTCCTTACTGTGGTAAAATATACACAGCAAAATTTTCCATCATAACTATTTTTATTAACTTATGTTTTCATTTGAAATTGTTGAGCTTCATGAGTTTTTAAAAATTTTCACCTTTATTTATTATATCCTTACTCTAATTTAGCAACCTTATTACTACAAGAAATATAGATAATAGGTGTATTCATAACTTTTGTGCAACTGTCACCACCGTTAATTTCCAAAACTTTATTTAGCTTACAAAACTATATCCACTAAAAAAAGTTTTCCCCAACCCCTTGAAAACCACCATTCTACTTTGTCTCTATGAGCTTGACTGTTCTAAGCATCTCATGTAAATGCAGTTATACAATATGTGGCCTTTTGTTTCATTTAGCATAATGTTTATTTTCAGGGTTCATTGATAACAGCATATGTCAGAAGCTCCTTTTTAAAGCTCAGTGATGTTCCATTGTGCGTATATATCAATTTTATCTGTTCATCTGTTAATTGTTTTCAAGTTTTGACTATTATGAATTATATTGCTATGAACATAGGTATACAAATTTCTGCTCTAGATCCTGCTTTTAGTTCTTTTGAGTATGTTTTCAGGACCATGTAGTAACTTTGCTCTTAAATTTTTGAGGAACTGCCATGTAGTTTTCTATAGTAGCTCTACCTTTTCATAATCCTTTCAACAGTGTCTGATTTTAAACTTCATGTCCTCACAAGCACTTGTTATTTTTTTTTATTGAGGTCTTTTGGCAATACAAAATTGATTAAATGTGAGTTCAATCCCTGTAATACTGAAGTGGCTATATCAAGCTTTTTAACTCAGAAGATCTCATTGGGCCTATCAATGCAGAATTGCTTTTAACTGTGAATGCTTATATTCACTATTGAAATATACCTGGACTTGGACTTTCATTAATAAGTACCACATTTCTTCCTGCGATCACACTGAGAGGCTGATTTAGACAGCTATTACATAGAATTACTTCATAATTTCCTTTAATGGTCCTTCTGATTTCTGTAATTTACATGTTTTATATGACGCTACTTAATTTATTTAGCCCTACTACAATTGCAACTCAGTGTCCTGACTAAAACATTTCCAAGCCATACAATGGGGAGGACAAAATCAAGAGACTTATCACCTAATTTTTTCACTAACACTAATGTCATACTTTTATAGTGGAAATATTTAAGTTTTAGAATCTGCTAGACTGAATTTCAGTCTTTGTCATGCAGTAGGGCTGTGACCTTAGACAGTTTACCTCACTCCTTTAGGTTCGAGTTTTTCTGTAGAAAACACTGTGAGCTTGTTAGGAGGGTAGAGAAAATAAATACATACATCTCATACAAACTTGTTATTCTCTGAATTATAACATTTAACATTGCTTTCATTCTGTGATTTGGGGGGTAAGTCAATTATAGTCTAAATCTCATATTTATATTAGGCCATATAAAAATCAAAGAATTCAACTGGACTAGGAGAAATGATTGTTAGGACCCTTGAAATAATATGCTAACACTTATTTTGTACACTTCTTTGACACAGAGTTACACTGTTAGATTCTTTAGGTGTTTTGTGAATTTCCAAAAAGGATAAATATTAAATTAGGTTCTCTCCAAATTCTTTTCTAATCATAAATCTTTATGATTTATATATGTTGTATAGGCAACCTTAGTGAGTCAGTTAGTGAAAGTCTTCCTAAAATATTTTTAACAAAACCTTTTCCATCAAAAGTAATCATTGTAGCCTTCTGATTTTTGGTATTTATATAAGTAACCTTATTGCTAAATTATAATCTCCAATCAAAATATTTTTGTAAACACCCACCATTTTAAAGTGCTAGAAAGTAACCAAAAGTAGGTAGAAAGTAAGTAGAAAGTTGATACTGGATGATTCTTGTAAAGACGGAACACAGCTGGTTGAGAACCACATTTACCTGACTTTCAAAGAATATCTGAAATTCATGAGATGCATGGGAAAACAGTTCAAGCAGAAATAAGCCATCTTTTTGATAAATTAGGGAGTAAAAATCAGGCTGCCAAAGAAGTGGAAAATTGTGAGACATACTGAAGAAGGCACAAAATTGGGAACCCCAGAATTTGTATATAAACTTCTCAGAGATCCTTATAAGGCAAGATTTGAAAGAACTGGGGAAAACAACTCAAAACCCTATATTACATATATATATATATATATATATATATATATATATATATATATGAGACTGGATACAACTGAAGAAAAGACCAGCAGGTGACCTGGTAGACCTGGTAGACAAAATAATATAAATCACCATAATGAAAGCACAGAGAAGAAAAAAATTGGGGGGTTAGGGAAATTAACAGCTTTCCTGATCCAGGAAACAGTATTAGAGAGCCTAACATATGTGCATGTGGAGTTCCAAAAGGAGTGAGAATGACAAGGAAAAAAATTAAATATTGACCAATTTTATTCTAGATTTGATTTTTAAAAATCCATGAATCTGGGAGTCTCACTCAGCCCTAAATAAGACATCTTTTAGAACACTACACTGCATAGTTGTATACACTGAAAGAAAGGTGTGCTGGGCAGTAAGACAAATATAAGTCAACTTGTGGGATAAACTTAAAGTAGTGCTTACATTATAAAGGAGAAAAGGTTTAAAGTCAACTAGCTATACTTCAACATGCAATTTACTTATGTTGCCAGAAAGAAAGAAGGAGCAAAGTAAACCCAAAGTAAATAGAAGAAAGGAAATTACTAAAATATGATCAAAATCAATGGTATATAAAATAGAAAATACCTGTCATATGCAGAAGTGGTTAATTGTAAGAAATAACAGAATATTAAAACCCTTAAGAAAGATTGAGAACTAACAAGAAGAAAGGGAAAATCCAAAATTAGTAGCATGAGTGAAAGAAGCAGGGGCATTAAAAGGACAATTAGGATACCTTATGAATAATTTTATGTCAAAAAATAAATTTGACAGCTTAGAGAAAATGGCAAAATCTTTTAAAAACAGATCTTATCAAAATTAACAAAAATATATAGAGAATCTAAGTTGTTTAATGTGAAGGGAACAAAATTTGTGAATAAAAATCTTCCCACAAAGGATACCAGGTCCAGATGGTATCACTGGTGAATTCTGTCAAAAATTAGGGAAAGAAATAACAACACTCTTAAACAAGCTTTCAGAAAAGAAAGGGAGAAAACGTCCCACTTCTTTAATGAATCTAATATATCCCTGATACCAAAACCCCACAAGAAGAAAAAGATGGTAAACTTGCCTCATGAACATGGACTCAAAATCCTCACTAATTTCAGACTCCATGCCAATTACATGTAAAAAGTTTAATCAATTTAAGATAAATAGTAGGTAATGTATTGAGTATATATGGTTTCTTCATTTTGCCATCTCTTAAGAACATTAGTAACTGGGACCACCCTGATGGCGCAATGGGTTAGGACGCAGCACTGCAAGCTGGCTGCAGTCGCTTCAGTGCGAGTTCAATCCCTGGCTCCAGAGGTGACCCACATGGCACGGCAGACCTCTCCTGACCTGCCCACTGCTCCGCTCAGCAGTGTATCTCATTAATCTGCCTGTTTTGCTCCCCACTGTGTCTCTGGTGAATCCTCTCACCCCCTGCACCTCTGGCTTGTACCTCCGTATAAATAAGTAAATAAATCTTCAAAAAAAAAGAATATTAATAACCATTGAGGTTATTTACTGACCTGTAATTAGAAATGACCATGATGTTACATGAAGATAGCTACATAGTATAGTTTAGGTCTTCATGCCTCCTTAGTGCTGTTACAGTGGGCAGTTTTTCTTTCTGCTTTTTTATAGTCATTAAAAATGAACAGTTTTAACATTTATTTTCTCCAATTACATATTTAAAATAATTTAAAAGCTAAAGAAAATTAGAAAGAATACCAAATAAATGCCTTTACATCATACATTTATTTGCCCCTTTGTTTTAACTCTCTGTAGACATTTACATGTATGCATAACATAAACTGTCTTCAAGCCTTTTTAACCAAAGTTATGACTATCATGAGCGTTAACTTCTAATGCTTTTCATGTTATCTCCTGCAAACAGGTATATTCTTAGAGATATGATAAATTTTCATACTCAGATGTAATAATGATGGTTTCAGAATATCATTAGTTTCTTCATTTGTCTCAATATTTAATATATAATTTTTTGTTTTTATTTTTGATACCAGAAACATAGATCGTGTACTAAGTTTAATCATGTCTCTTCAATCTAAAATCTTACGTTACCTTTTTTGATTCTTGATACTGATATTTCTTACCACTCTAAATCAGTTGTTTTATAGGCAGTCCTTACAGTTTGTATTTTCTGATTATTGCCTCAGTATTAGATCTTTTTAAACAATATTGCCAAGAATACTATTTAGCTGAGAAATATAACTCTTAAAATTTTTGCAAAAAACACTTTAGACCATAATGAACTATGAAATGTGTAGCTAACAGGAGCTGAAAACTTTTAAGTTCACAAATTATTCTGTAGTTATCAATTCTACATTCTTGTACTTTTGTCTACCTTCTCTTAGCATAGTGTTATAGGCAAGAAGTGAGCTAACTTTTAGTTTTCTTTCAAAGTAAGCAATTAGTTATTTAAATAATTTTTTTATTAATTTAACTTTGGTTTATAACATTGTACATACAGTGCTTATTGGATCTACCATCTTTTGATTATTCCTAATCTCTCTATTTTCTGCTTCTAAAAATCTGTTAGCTAAAATTAAAATATTGTCTTATATTTTCTAAGGATATTTTTGAAAAAACTGTTTTTGATCAGTATTTTGACTGTTTCTAAGAGAGAACACACATTAGGCAAATTAGCTGGTCATCTTTTGAGAGTTATGTTTTTCATAAATGAAAATAGAAATTACCAGTCAATTAAGAAAATTTCAGAATGCAGGCCCAAAGAAAAAGTTATAACATATTGTCTTGATACTAAGTCATTTGCTGTTCTTTTTTCTATTACTTCATTATTTTCATGATAGTTTTAATTATGCTGAAACCATCACTTTCTAACTTGTACTTTCTCCATAAGCTGAATAATTTCACACAAATTCTAAATTGAAAGCTTATTTTTGAGAACAGGAATATACATAGAGATATAGATATATACTCAGATATTTTCAGATCACAAAACATTTATATTTTAATTTCTTCCATCATGTTAAGATACCTTTTATTAGCTCTTTCAAACAAGTTAACCCAAACAAGAAATAGCCTTTGAAAGATGTACAGAAGCTTTGAATGTCTAAAAGTTATGACTAAGAAAATATATTTCACCAAGCTTGTGTCTCATTCAGTTTGAAGCTGCCTTGAAATAGTACAGTATCACTACTGAACAATCATGTAATTTACCTTCTGACAATATCACACTACTTTGGTTACTGTAGTTTTTCGTAAATCTTGAAATCAGGTAGTGTTAGTCCTCTTAAATTTGATATTGCTTTGACTGTGCTAGTTTTTTGCCCCTCAAGCAAATTTTTTCACTAACTTACTGATAAATATAAAAGAGAATACAGTATTGATTGAAGTTATTTAAGTGAATTATTCAAGTGTAGATCTACTTGAAAAGACCTGACATTCTAGTTATGCTAAAGGTCTCAGTACACCTGACTATTAATTTATGTAATATTTATTATATATTACTATAGAAACTGGAGTTGATATCTTTGATGATAATTGTGCATATGTCTATTTTATGGTTCAATCTATTTTGATTTCATGTGTTTTGAAGTTGTGTTAGAGATCCGTAACTTTTAAGATTGTTATGTTCACTTGATGAATTGACCACCTTATCAATATGGATGTCTTTTTGTTCATGATATTCTTTGTTCTCAAATCTACTTTGTTTGATATTAATATAACTCCGCACACTTTCATTTGACTATTAGCTTCTGTAAATAGAATTGTAGGTATGAAATGGTTTGAGCTTTCATATTTTTTCCCCTAGTTGATAATCTCTGCCTTATAATTGATATGTATTAGACCATTGATATTTAATGTAATTATTGGCAGTTTGCTTTTGACCGACTATCTTGCATTTTCTCTTTGATTCAGTTGATTTTGTGCCTACCTCTCTTGGCTGTTTTGTCTTACTTTGTATCAAGTACTTTTTATTATTCTGTTTATCACCTTTTACCTCAATCACTATTAACTGCTGTTATTTACTAGTTATTTATTAAAGCTTAAGGCACACATCCTTATGTCATCACAGTTCCTATGCAAGTTATGTCATTACTTCACATCATCACATAACAGTGTACTTTTAATTCATACTCTCTGACTCTATGCTATTGTCATACATTTCACTTCTATAAATATTACAAGTTCAATAATATTTTCTTATTACCTTTTCTTTAAATGGTGTGTTATCTTTTAAAGGAATTTGAATAAGGAAAAATGTCTTATATATTTGTATATGTAGTTTCATTTCCAGTTTTCTAAATTCTGTTGTATAGATTTGGGTTTCTGTGTGATTTCATTTTCTGTCTGAAGATATAAAATTTAATTAGTACAGAGGTCATGATAACAGATTCAGCATTCAAGTATCTATAAAGGCATTTATTTTTGAAAGATATATCCTCTGAATATATAATTCTACTTCACAGTATTTTCAATACATTAAAGTTTACCCGCTGCATTCTCACTTGTAGTGTTTATGATGAGAAGTTTCAGATATGTTTTTTATTTCTTCAGCTGTATCTTTCTCTTTCTTCCCTTTCTCTCTTTTAGGAATTTCATATTCTATATCTATTAGGCCTACCTGCAGTTGTCCAACAACTTACTGATGCCTTCTTTTGTCTGTTTTATTTTGGCTAATTTATACTGCTTTCTTCAAGTTCACTAATACTTTCCTTTATAATGTCTGATTTATTGTCAGTCACATCCAGTGTACTTTTCACATCAGATATTGCAGTTTCTGAAAGAACACTTCCTTTGTAGAAGTACAGTTTTGGCTTTTGTGTAGTATCTTCAATGTTTCAACTTGAAACTTTTTCTCTAACTTTCTGAAGCTATAGAGTTTATATTTTATACAAACACTTTTATTGTCTTTGTCCACTAATTTGTCAACTATAGAATATTCTTTGTCAACTATAGAATATTCTTGGCATTCCTAATTCTCTTTTTATTATATGGCAGAAATGTGTTTTAGCTCCTACAAATACTTGTATTTTTCCTGTGAGCCATTAATTGCTTGGAAATTAATTTCAAATCTTAACGCTTACAATTTGTTGTGCACATCCAGAAAAGCATGTAGTCTAGGACTGATTTTCCCTCAGTGGTTGTTTATCGCTCCCTGAATTGTAAGGTTTTATTTTATACTGTGGTTTTTAGATATAGGCACTATTTTGGTCCTCTGTGTATCCAGGTACTATTCTTTCTATTATAGACAGTCTCTGTTCTCACACTCACTATGTTACAATTGAATTGCTTGTACTGTGTGTAAGCTGTCAATAAACTTTTTTTGTAAAGGTTCAAGTAGTAAAGTTTTAGGTATTGCTGGCCATACAACTTGGTTTTGAAATTGCTTATCTTTAATTGTAGTAGAAATACACCATAGAAAATACATAGATGATTTGGTATGACTGTGTTCTAATAAAATTATATTTCTGGGTACTAAATTTTGAATATTATGTAATTTTCATGTGTCATGAAACTCAATTTTTTTTAGCCATGTATAAGTATAAATATCATTCTTAGCCATCAGAACTTAAAGAAATATGTGGCAAGCTAGACCTGACCTGTGTTTATAGTTTGCTGACATTCAGTATATATCCTATATATATCTATATATTCCTTTTCTTAAAAGGAATTGCTGATTTGACTGTCATTTTGCTGTTTGCTTTCTATTTGTTCCATCTGTTTTTTGTTTCCCTTTTCCTGCCAGTTTTGTATTTTTTGAGCATTTTTATAAATTTTTCTTTACCTTATATTCACTGATATGCCTCTTTTTGTTGTTCTGTTTGCTACATATATATGTGTATGTGTATAGTGTAATTATTTGTTTACTAATATATCTTTAACTTATCTACCCTCACTATGATATAGAATTTTACATGTGATATAAGAACTTTATACAATATACTTCCATTTAAACCCTTCCATACTTTGTTCTTCTCATAGATTTACTTTTATATTTCTAAACCTCTTAATACATTGTTGCTATTTTTAATTGTCTATTAATATTTAAAGAAGTTTAAGAGTGAAGGGAAAAGTTTTACTGAAAAGTCATTTATTTTGGCTGTTTGAAAGGTATTTTTGCTGAGTATAGAATTTCAGTTATATTCTTTCCTTCCAGATATATCCCTTTTTTTTTTAAGATTTTTTTTTTAATGCATACAAGAACTGGGTTAAAGGCCAGTGGTGTAGTGGTGAGAGGATTCATTAGAGACAGAGTGGGGAGCAGAACAGGCAGACTGACAAAGTACACTGCTGAGGGGAGCAGCCAGTGGGTCATCAGAGGTGTGTTGCACCATGTGGGTCACCTTCCTGGCTGGGAATCAAATGCATGCTGCATGCTACAGTGGCAGCAGACTGCTTCACAATGCTGTGCCTTAACCCGTTGCATCACCAGGGAGGGCTTCTTCCAGATATATTCTTCTATTAAGCTCTCTACAATAAAATTTTAAAAATGTGTTTCATTATCTTGCTTTGTATTTTTTGACAAGAAGTCTATGAGTGTTTTGGAACTTTGCCCTGAAAGTTCAAGTTACCTCAGACTCTGAACTCTTAGGTCTGTCTCCTCACCCCACTGAGACTGCTGTGCTGTGTTTTGAGTCCCCCAGTACTCCTTCCCCACTCTTCATCACAGTCCAAAATGTTTCTTTACCTTCTCACTGGGATCACAGTCCTGCACTGCTTGTTTTCCATTGTATCAGAACTGTTGGTTTTTATATTCAATCCCGTTTACAGGTTTCAATGGAGCCTATTAATTCCTTTCTCTCTTGGGTAGTAAGTTTATTCTTCCAGTGAAAGAAAATTCATTGACTGCACTAGTAACTTTGTCTCTGTTCTCAGTACTTGAGATGTAAAAATATAAACTATACAGGCTATAGAGGCTGTATATCTATTCTAGTGAATGTCATATTCCAGAGGAAGCAGAGCAGCATTTAATAACTAAACAAATAAAATAGTTTAATGATAACTGGATAAAGAGGTTGTGATATGAACACAGTAAAATAGAACTTAGGTTGGAAAATGGTAAGTCTTATTTTAACTTGGGTGGACCTAGAGGGAATTAAACTTTATGAGATAAGCCTGACAAAAAAAAAGACAAGCACCACATGACTTCACCCATAAATAATATATAGAGAAGACAAAGAGATGCATTAAACAAAACAGAAACTTTTCAACAAAAAGATTAACCAGTCATGCTAGAATGAAGGTATAAGGTGGATGGGTAAAACAGAAAAAGAGGCAATGGTATGGTGAAAGAATTACACTTTAATATAGTATGTACACATGCTGATTTTTATGTAATAATGTAATGTTTCTTCAATCAAAAAAAAAATTTTTTTTTAAATTCACCTGTGCTGATTAGTAGATTCTTGGGCTCCCTTCAAAAATCTCCTCTTGTTCTTCCTGAGGAGTCCCTAACCTCACAAAAAATTGTCTTTGCTGCTATAACATAGCAACAGCCATATTCTGTTTGGGGAGCCATAGGATAATGTCCCTTCTTTCTTGTGTCACTCTTATCCACCTAGGCTTGAAAGTATTATATATCACTTGCAAACATAGGACTCATAGAATCCTCCTTAAATGCAGCCTTTACTTCTCTGTGCATAGAGTCTGGCACCACATAACTGAATTGTTGTTGTTGTTTTAATAGTAAACCAAGAAGATACTTTCACCAAAAATCACTTATTATTGTATTTAGACAGTACTAAATAGACACATTTTCCTTAAAAAAAGCAATTTAAATACAGTGATAGTAATGCAGATTGGTATGATAAAACAATGTGAGGAAAAATCTGCTTTAAGATGGGAGCACATGAAAAACCCTGGTGAGGTATAATGTGTGATCTGAGACTTTATTGATGTAAAATAGGAATCACCAAACTATGAGCTGAGCTCAGTACCTGTTTTGTAAATCAAGGTTTACCAAAACAGCTGACACCTATAGGTGCATTTGGGCAACAGTGACTTGTGTAGTTGACTTATAAGCCTAATATTATTATCATTTCTTTTAAGAAAGGTTTCTTAGCCCCTGATAGAAGAACCACATCACTTGTTGCTTGAGCTGAGATCACCAATGACTCAGTATTTGTAAATCTAGTGTATCCTAATGAACTTGTAACCTGCCACAACCTCCTGGGAACAGTTGCTCCTTTACCATAACTTCTCTGATACCATGCTATCATGTTTTTGTTTTTGTTTTTGTTTTTGTTTTCTGTCTCTGACAATTCCTTCTTAGTTTCTTTGTGAATTAATTTTCTAAAATATGATTTTTAAATGTTGAAGCTTCCTAGGATATAGGTCTTTACATTTGTCTTTTCTGTTTTCTTTGTAGTCATTCTTGCTTTTATGTATTCAGTTTACTATATTTACTGATGACACCAAACATACAGCTCAAGATTGGTCTGTCTTCTGAACTTTAGATGTTTTTATCCAATTGTCTAGCTGAGATGAATTTGTCATATCAATTTCAAAAGACTCTAAACAGAATTCATGACACTTCTCTTGCAAAAGTTGCTTTACTTTTAGATTTCTCTCTTTCAGTGAATGACATATGACATTCATACCTGTAACCTAGGATACATCATTATAGTCACTAAGACTTTTCAGTCCTCCCTCCTAAGTGTGTTTTTTTTTTTTGGGGGGGGTAATTTGATCTCTGTCACCATATTTTAGTCCAGGTCACCTCTCTGTGACATGTGGAGCTGTCACGATGGAAGCTGTGACAGCTTCCTGCTGGTCTGCCCTTGTCCATTCTTGCATCCCTCTAAATGGTCATCAGGCATAATAACGAAAGTGATTGTTTTAAAAATGAAAATCAATGATTTCCCATTGCTTTTAGGTTAATTTTTCCCCCTTATTTATAGAATCTACTGAAGAAATGATCTTCTGTCTCCCTCTTCATCCTTAGGCTACACCATTTTCCTTTTTTCATCATACTCTTGGCATTTTTTCAGTTTCAAATTCTCCAAATACTCCTCTTCTTTGCCCAGCTAATTCCTGCACTATTTCCTCTATGCAGCCTCTCTTTCCTTCTGAAGGCCTCTAATTATATGATATTATATTATTCGTCAGAATGTAATGAATCATAAGTATAATTAATGTAATTATTATTCTATCTTCCTCACAAAACTAATCTTGATAAATTATGTCTGTCTTGTTCACCAATGCATCCTTAGCAACAAGCATATTTTCTGGATTCAGTAAATATTTGTGAGATGAAATTATAAATGAGTATATTATCTCTTATCACAGCACACAGTAATTTTCATTTCTGTTTTGGGAAGCTTTTAAATTTCTTAGGATAAATTTAGTGCAGAACTATGGTGGTAGTTGTCATTTTTTTAAGCACCTTCCATGTACCTGGTATTTGCTGTCTAAAATTGAATAGTTGTTTTGACCCTCTCAACAACTCTACAATGTAGTTAACCATATCCCCACTTTAATGTAAGTAAATTGGGGCACAGATGTTATTTCACTTGCCCAGTATTACACAGTAAGTGGGCCAGCCATAATTTAAGCCCAGCTGGACTTTCTCCAGAACTCTTAATATCTACTCTGTGTGTTGCTGCCTCTCAATCAGATTATTACAAGGAAAACTACAATTCTACCACTGGCCTCCAACTAATTTTCCCTTTTACTCTTTATTAACTAGAAGAATTAACATTAGCATCTATTCAGTGTATCTCTTATGTCATTAATAGTTAATAATCATAATGATGTAGAAACTAATGCACTTAGATTAACAAACATCTGTAAATTACTGAAGAAGAACTGAAATTTAATACTTTTAGTTTGGATCCTTGAAGACATGCTTGGAACATCTATACAAAATTATACCTAGGTTACAAAGAACTTACTCCATTTGATATTCATTTTTTTTCTTCATTGTCATTGGCAGTTTTGATCCTAGTATAAGAACTTACTCACAGATTAAGTAATGGAATGTCTCACATTTTCTCTTCCTTGGAGAATATAATCTTAACTGCATCTTTTCAGATCTAGCCCATTTCTTTAGTGAGTTTGTTACGTAAGGTGAGACATTGCTTTAAGAAACTGTTAACCTAATGGCATTCCGTTACTACTACATGGATTCTGGGTGATTTAACTCCTTTTTCATTTAATCATGGAGCAAAATGCTCAAGAAAGTATAAATTTTGATGAAGCTGAGTGTCAGTCCTTTCTGTTTGCAAACTTTGCAGACAGAATTGGTGTTCTCTTGTGCAATTTATGTTTTACAACTTCCCCTCATAAAATCTCATCTAATTATATTTGCAAAATGATTCCTTGAAGCATTTCGACTAACCCTAGAATCATCATATCACTGTAACTGGTATTAATAATAATATTACTAGCATCAAGTCTTGTTTCATGATAATTTCCTTTCACACTTAAGTTTAGTGACTTCATGGCGCAATGGTAGCGTGTCTGACTCCACACTTAAGTTTAAGTATTAAACTTTGTAGCCTCATAATGATTTCATTACACAGATTAACTTCATTGTTTGCTCTTAAACTATATAGAAGAACATACACTACCACACCTAATAGTTCCTAATAGTTGCTTTGTAGAATGTAAGATGAAAACTAGAATTAAAGAAGGGACCTTATTTCATATAAATTTATCAGCTATTAATTAGTTGACCTATTGGATTTTTATGGTAGCTTTTGAACATTTGCAACCAGTCGTATTCTGCATATTTCATTAAAGTATCATTTATTAACTTTAATTTTTGCTTATTGATTTTTTTAAACACAAATTATGTCTACTCATACATACAGAACAGAACATTGACACTCCAGACTTGTCTAGGAAGGCTTACAGTTGAATTAACACAAGGTTTATAAGGAACATTTGAAAAACTAAATTTTTAATAAGTAAACAAAACTTAGTGTGTTTATGCAGGCAAATAGAACTAGGCATTTAAAGTCCTGGAGTTTGCTAATTCTCTAAAAGCATATATAAGTACGCAAGATTGGCATGATTTTTTATTTAGTTATATATTATATATATTACATCTTTCTTCCTTTTTTTTTTACGATGTTTACTTTCTCTTCTCAGATGTAGTACCCACAGAGTATTTACCACCAATTCACCTGTGCACTATTATGTTTTTTAATATAGATTCTAAAATTAAAAGAAGGAAATCTTCAATTGTAAAATAATCACATAATATTTTTAGAACACTTGCTTGAAAACGTCAATAAGGACACTTTATACATAGGGAAAACCTGATTAGAGCCATACCAACAGCTGATTTGTAGAATGCCAGATAACTTTTTACTCTGGAAAGATATATTCAAGAGAATATATCTGTTGCTGCTTTAAAAAAAAAATCAGCTAATAATATCTGAAAAATAACAGTCATTTGGATTGAGATTGGATTGTTGACCTCTTATATTTCCAAACTTAAGCAATTTTAGAAATATTCTAGGACTAATTACTTTGCCCATAAAAGCAAACTTTTGATTATTGATCGTCTCAAAATTAAATTCTAAGGAAACATGCAAATGATCTAGTTAAATTAGCATCTTTATTGTAATCTCCATTTCCAATTATTTTAGACTTTTGATACTTTTGTCTCTCCCAACTTTTACAGAGACGTTCTTTGCCTTGTGTACAGAAAAGAGATAGCTAATGGAGAATATGCATACCTGACCCTTTTTTACTCTCCTAAGAAAGGAGAATTCATCCACTGCCACTGTACCTTTTTTTTCTGTTCTTTTTTGTCTTGCACAGAAGACTGACATCTTCCTGTGAAGGGCTTGTGGCAAACCTATCCAACTCGGGTTTCTTCCTCCTTGAGAACGATCTGATCCATCATCATCTGAACCAGGGATCACACTCTAAGGGTCCAGGTGAGGGCAAGTCAGTCTATATGTTAAGCCACTTTCTTTTCTGGTCAGGTAAGTCACATTAGGCATGAACACTCACTCGGCATCAGAAAGACTTAGTTTTTTGAAGTTTTCTAGTTCTCAGAGCGAGACACAATTCATGTATCTATTAATTTTAGGACCCACCTCAACTCTTAATGGTTAATCACAGCATTAAAAAAAACTTTTCTGTTGACTAAGGTAATACTTAGGGGATACTTACTCGTTGATTGTAACTTCTAGAAATCTCAAAAGGAAAACAGGAGTGTTGGTGTGTGCATGCACATGCACATGTGTGCATGTGTGTATGTGTAGTGATGAAGAAAAATAGTCATTTGGAGTCACACTTACAGTGCTGATCTTTGTCTCCATTTTTAGTGAACCTACAAGTACTTCGTGCAATTTCAAATCACCCTAGCCCATGTGATCTTAATACCCTTGTAATTTTAACAGCTTAACACTGTTTGTGGATGCCTTGAAACCAGAAGTAGATTCAGAATATTAGAACAAAGTTTTACAGACATAATGAAAGACTGTAGATTTGCTATGGATTCTTTAATTTAATGTTAGAATGAGTAAGGGCAGAGACAAGAATCTCCTGTTCTTTATCCAACTTCCATGTGCTAGCTGTAAGAAAAAAATTTATGATTACTCCTCAGGCAAGTAAGTGGTCTTAGCTCAGTGAAGTCTGAGCTAAGATACTACCTAATAAGTACCTGGATACTATCTAATAAGTTGAGAGGTGAACTAGGTTTGAGGTATGAGGCTGTATTTTAAGACAACTTTTCAGAAGGTGTTTTTTTTTTTAATTGGGAAAATTTTTACCTTGTATTGTAATATTGATAGTCCTTCAAATGCACTGGTACTTTATTTATGATTTGTTATGATTTGTTACATAAGTGGCCATTATATACCATAATAAATTGTCAGTCTTACCCAACAGTAATTTGTTTCATCTTGATGATACTAACGCATCTAATTGTGAGAAAAGCATAGGTAGTTCTACTCTGACTTGCCTTGCAATTCACATATGAATAGAAATAAGTTGGACTTTTTATCCCCTCCTATTAGCTAATTCTTCAATTGTTCCATAAGTTATGAAATGAAGTTAATAGACCTCAGTGGGTTTGTGCGGTAAGGCTGACTCTTTGTCACTGGAAAGAAGAGATTACCTTCCTCTCTGAAAGTTTCCAGTTGTGACACTTAGGGTTGACATTCCGTTTAGCTTCTTGAAATGTATTAATTTATCTTTATTACTCAAAAATGTCAGTATTGTTTTTGAGCAAAGGGACTTTTCTTTGATTAAAGAGCAAATTTTTAAACAGTCATAATTCAGAACCACCTAAAATTTTACCACTGGGGCTGATTCTATACCAATACAATTAAATTAGTATAGATTTAGACACATATTTGTTAGGTATGTCCCCTGTTTTTTTATCCTTTTATGTTTATTGTAACATGTAGAAGAACAGAAAGTATTAAGTATTTAAAAAGACTTCCATTGATATTTGTAGCAAGAAAGGTATTGACTTAACTTTGCTTAACATTTTTATAGAAAGTTCTGTCCCATTTGATTATACCTGTTTCAATATGATTAACTTCCTATATGTGTATTGTTTGAGTAGATGAAGTTATCCTAATCCAATCATACAGATACATAGTTACTTAGATATTTACAAATCTGTAGTAAATTACTTAACCAGGAGTGTCATACACATTAAAATGTTTATTACATATTAGAATTTGCATTGTAATGAACTTAGCTGGTCCATTCAAAGGCTTAGGAAGTAGCCCAGGTTTCCCATGCTGCACTCAGGCTGAGCTAATCAACTAAGTTGTTGTTGAATGGTAATTTTGAAGAAATTAGCAGTCTGAATATAACTTGAAGATTATATTTGACTGGTTTTGGAAGTACTCGTATATTTAAAGAGTGTAAGGTTTCAAAATACCCTTTCCTACTTTTATCCTCATACACACTTACTTTTGTAACCAGTAATTTTGTATAGATTCATATATAAATTTTAGATATTTCTATATTGATAGCAGTAAAATAATGCAACAGCTCTTTAAATAAATGAATTAATTAAAACTTAGAACTTAAAAGAGCAGTTCATATTCCTTAAAACATCATAATGGAATTAGCTCTTAATTATCTACATAGAAATTTATAGACTTTAAATTTATAATTCAGATTACCCTTGATAGCTTTTGTATTCTATACAGCTAACACCTTTCAGAGATACCTGAAATGAGTAAATGCCATGATAGCTAATTCTACCTATAATAAGCAAAAAAATTAGACATATTTTCTATGAAAAATAAATAATTTATCATTTCCAAAACTAATGATCCTATTACTGTGTATTGGTAGGATTAATCTGCCCTTTCTGGTAGACTGCTGACTTTGAGTCATTTCTAAGTAAACTTTGAGTCATTTCTAAGTAAACTTTGAGTTATTTCTAAGTAAATGTGCTGAATTTGGAATTAAGGGTAGCTAGATTCAGGCATTTTAAAGGTGATGTGTTGAATTTGGGGGTTCCTTTCCTTATCCTCCCTCCCAGTTATGATTTGATTGCATTACTCTAATGAGTTTTAATGTCAGGGTCATGTTTTGTGTTTCTTTGTGTATCTTCATGTTCATTTTCTCTATTCTCTGCGAGACCAAAAAAAGAAAGAAAGAAAGAAAGAAAACACATTAATGAATGTGATTCTCCTAAGCAGCCCTTTAGTGCATTGAGGATGCCAAAAACAATTCTGTCACATCACCATCTGAAATAGTGGTGGCATGCATTTGTACAGGAATACACTACTTAGCTTTTCTTTTGGTGATATTGTACCACTAACTCACAAAAATGTGTATTGTACTATTATCTCTACCATACCTTCAACTCCTTGGTTAGATTGCCTGACAGATACTAATGTCTCAAGTTAATAACCATAGGATACTTCAAAAGGTGGCTCCTGCTTCATTAAATATATCTGTGGTTGCTGAAATTTTATTTGACTTGAAATAACTAAATTTAGTAGACTCTAGAATTGCATATTGTTAGAATATGATACTTAAAACAAACAAATTATGATTTACATTCAGTTCTGAAAATGTTCAGAAGGATTTGTTATCTCTTGCAGACCTTTCTGCAAACTACTAATGGGATGAACACAATATATCACTTTTATAATAGTGAGCTATTAAAGGCAAGCATAAAGCAGTCTGAAGCCCATAAGTGCTGCCAACAGCTCCTGCTTTAATGAATTCCCTTTTAGATGTCCATTAAATGCTCGTGGCAAATGTACTCATAATGGAAATGGCAAATCTAAATGGGTAGATATGAATAATCCATGGAGTTTAAATTCTGTTTATGATCATCTTCACATTTAGTTTTCAAGACAACGCAGTTTAGTTTTCATTACAGTTTGGAATAAAGAGGACAGGGAGTAATTGATTGCTTCAAGCAGATTAAAATCAATGGTTTTCTTTTCAAAGAACCAGTTCAATGCAGTAATTCCAACTTTAAACATTGATTTAGGGTTCTCAACACAAAATGTTTTGTGCTGTGTGAACTTCTATATAGAAGGACTGATATTAATTTTATTTCCCTATATATCTATATAGTGAAATATAGAGGTTGTTAGTAGCATGTTCATGACTTAATAGTGATCTATATTAAGTCATTTTGATATTATTGCAGTCATATAATGAATCAATGAGATTCCCGTCATCACTGTAATACTGTTTGTAACCCATTAGCACAGAGAAATTACAGCCCATCATACATCATTACTGTGATTGAGGCTTTATTACCATATTCTCAAATTGCTTGCTTGCTATAAAACTAAATAGACACAAGACAACTATAGGTGGAGTATAGACTATGCATTATTGTACTACTGTAATGAGGGATTATTTTACCATAATGGGGTGAAAGTTATGAGCAAAATAAACTTGGCAGTAATAGAAAACTGGAGACTCTTTGTACATTTGTTTTTATTACTTTAAAGGTCAAATATATTTGTTATGCTCAGGTTATTGTTTATGTATTACATGAATCATAGCCACTTATATTTCGTAATGCTCTCTTTTTCCCTCATATCTGTCCTTCCCAAGTCTGTAATTTAATACATGTTGAATGCTCAGGGCTGAACTTGGAATCTACATTTTGTAATTTGAGAGATTAGATATTTAACTGCTGTTAATTCTGACATTTTTGTGGATAGATACTACCCTTTAAACTTTAGTCTACTTTTCATTACTCTGTGTATTTTATTAGTAGTGTGAATAGGTCAGTAGTCTTCTGGCTCTTCTGTTGAAATAATAAATGTTTGAATGCAACAATATTCTAAGCAATGAAGAGAGGTAAAATATGGAACAATTGCCTGGGGCCTGATGGTAAAAGACTTCTGATGTCTCAAAGAGGGAAATGAAAGAAATTTATTGCCTTATATTAAAGAAAAAAACCATGACACTAAAACTTGTTAGCTAAATTGTGCATATGTTCATTCACTCTCTGTTGAGTCTTATTTATGAATTATAACACTCAGAACATCATTTCGGGCAGCAAAAAACAAGGTGCACTGACTTTTAAGCTGTGATGACTACTGCATACATCCACTTAGTGCAATTGCTTTCTGAGCTCAGCCTCATTGTGCTCTTGCGTCATGAGCACAATCTAAACAGCAAGTAACAATATGAAATAAGCAAGCAAGCTGAATAAAATGTATTCATGATTTGAATACTTCCCATATAAATTCTTAGCTAAAGCAGTAATAATCACCTACAATGTTAGAAATGGTAATATGTATGAAAAAAATAAATTCTTATTTCTAGAAGTAGTCATTGATAAAAGTTAATCTTGGACTTTGAGGAGAATCAGCACTTTAAGAGCCATAATCTGTGCTAAAGGGTTTAGCCCAGGGGGAGGATGCAAGTTACATTATAGTTTTTATTTTCTAATGAATTAGTAAAATTGTTAGTTTTTTTAGAAAAAAAAATGTTTGAAATGATAACATCTTCCAAAAGAGTTTGGATTTTGTTTTCAGGTTGTAATGTACTAAAAAGCTATTTAGGCATCATTCTTGCATTTCTTGTGATATAAATGCCTTTATAGATTGTAATTGTTATTTATAATGCATGCAGTGGTTGCATTTGGTATAAAACCTAAACACTTGTCAAAGAATCTTACTAGCAGTGAGGAGTGCTGCATAAAAGGAGAGTTCAGTATTGGCTGTACAGGCATAGACCTGAACTATGCCTCAGCCAGCACAACTAGTAGAGCATTAAAATAGAAGGGTTGTGAAACCTCCTAATTAACCAGCACCATTCCATGCTTGTCAGAGAACACAGCCTATCTGAATTATGTAAATATTTTTGTGATGTTCTCTTGATTCATATACCCCAATTCTTGGGAGCACCTTCCATGTTACAAGCAAACAGGAAGCAATGCAAAGTGATATGAAGAGACAGATTTTAGAGACCTTAAAAAGATGCATTTCAAATATTTGAAATAATCTATACTAGCATTTTACCCATAAAGTAACTTCAAATATGATTAGAAGTTCTATTAAATTTGTAACCTGCTGCAGACTCTTTTGGGGAACAATGGAGAACATGAATAAATATAAATAAATAAATTTTGTTATTTTTCATAGTTTGTTGAGAGATTCCAATAAAAAATAATGAATAAAATAACAAATGAATAATACTAGCTTAAAAGAAAAATAAAATGGGAGGTGTTGGGTGGGGTTGTAAGGTTGTTTGATATAGAACATTTATAGATGGTCTCTCTAATGAGATGACAATTCAGTAAAAATCTGAATAAAATGCAGAATAAACCATAATGGTATATATGGTAAAAATGTCCCAGAACAGTGAAGAGAAAGGTTC
>NW_004567109.1:57830203-57843875 GCF_000260355.1 Condylura cristata
AATCCTCTCACCCTCCGCATCTCTGGCCTGTATCCCAGTTCTATATGAATAAATAAATAAATCTTTAAAAAAAAATAAAATAAACAAAGTGGATATATAAGAAATTAAAAATAATGCCTGAATAAAATATCAAAAGACATGAAACAAGTATTGGTGAGGATATAAAGAAAAGGGGAAGCCTCATACATTGTTAGTGGGAATGTAATTTGATGCCACCATATTGAAAACATGGAAATGCCTGAAGAAATTAAACATAGACCTGTAATATGACCTAGCTATTCCATTTCTGGGTATTTATACAAAGAATATCAAAGCACTACTTCAAAAAGATACATGCTTTGCTATATTCATAGCAGCAAAAATTGTGATAGCCGAGATATGGAAACAGCCTAAATATCTAACTGATGTGTGTTATGTGTGTGTTTGTATGTATATAATTTGGTATATAGCTATAGATACATTGGGGGTGGGTGTGAGAAGAGGGTACTCCTCAATTGTATAAACAACAAAGAAGAATGAAATTTTTTGCCAGGAGTTAAATTATAATGCCCCACATAAGAAACTTATATACTGTTGTAGATCAGTGTTAACCTACCTTGAAATTTATTTTTTTAAATACTTTAATCATTTCCAACATTTATGATTAATTAGATGTCATTAAAGAATTTTTTTGATTAATCATGTTTTGCTGTAAAAGGAAGGTTCAAAGTCAAATGATACTTCCAATAGCTATATTAATATATTTTAAATGACCCATTTTTTAACTATTTAAATATACTATTAACATTTTCACTTTGTCACATATATCTTTTGTGGAGATCTAGATTTTTATTTTTAATAAGTTATGCAGAACACCTCAGAGCGTGAGCCATGGACTTTGCTTTATAGTCTGTAATTGAGAAATGTTTGTATTTTTACTGCTGGTGTAGGTAGCTTTTCAACTTATTTCTAGCACTCAGTAAACGCAAACATTCTATTTAATGCCCCTACCAAAGCAATCCACAACTCCTTTAAAGCTTGTGAAGTTTTGCTGCTTATTTATTTTGAGTTACCAACAAATGGAAATAGATGTGCTTTGAGATACTTTAATCTTACAAAGCATCCTTGAATTGAAAGCAGCTTTGAGAACTAAGGTAGAAGGAGTTGAGGAATAGAGGAACCACATTTGGGAAAATTAAAAGAAAAGATGACTTTAATAGATATCTGAGGTTACATGTGAGAAGTAAAATTTTGACACATAGAAAAAGAAATGAGAAATTCTTCCTATTTGTCCTCTGCAGTCGTTGTGTATTGCCATGTAACAAAATACCTCTAAAATTAGCAACAGTATTTTATTTCAAACATTTCCTAGGACAGGAATTTAGGAATAATTTAGTGGTCTGACCTCAGGTCTGTCATGAGGTTTAGTCAAGATGGGGCTGCAGTCCCTGAAAACTTGACTTGGAGATTGCTGTGAATGGTTTACTCACATGGCTGTTAGACCTCATCAATTCTTTGGTGGGTGTTTCAGGAGACCTCGCTTCTTGCACTTGAGGCTCTCCAGAGGACTGGTTGGTTATTGTACCTTGACAGCTAACCTCCCCAAAGTGAGTGATCCAAGGGGGAGGCCAGGGAGGATTTTACTACACTTGATATGTTCTGCCCTTGACAGTGACGTCACTTATGTCCCATTCTGTGGTTGGAAGTCATTAAGTCCAGTCTATACTTTAAGCAGATTAGAATTAAGACACTCCTTTTGGAAGGAATTCTGAAATCAGTATTCAATAATTTAAATTTGGACATTTTTCCTTGAGTTGGCCTATCTCTCTCCCAATCATAGAATCTGGGATTTCCTCATATTTATTTTCCCAGCCTATGTCGCTGTTGAGCAGTAGGCTAAGATGGTCAAATTTAGGGTGTATGTCTTAACTGAAAGGAGCCTTAGGCTTAAGTAAGAGACTTCCTAGCTCACGTGTGTTCTACCTGCTTCACTATGACTCCAATAAAGATTTATGATTAAAGCTCTAGTTGAGGAGCATTGTCTGGCTCTACATTTTGCATTATCTCCCTATGACACCTGTAATCATGGTGCTAATCACACTTTGGAGGCCCTAGAGCCCTTTTCATAAGGACCATACACATATCATTCCTGAAAATTTTTATGAATCTTAACGCTTCTTGGCCTTTTAGCTAAAGTCAAATGTAAAATTTTTATGAATCTAAGGGGTTAAAAAAACTTCCTTAACTGATGGACTAATGGATGGTTAGGTGAATAGCAATATATGTAATGCAAAATGTAGCAAAACTTTAATTATAAAGTCTGGATGGTAAGTATGATTATTCATTACATAGTTCTTTCAACTTTTCTATATTTTGAGAATTCTCATTGGAAGAATAAATATCTTATCCTTATAGTATAACTCCTGCTCTTGCATTCATTACCAAATGAATTCCTACCTGTAATGACAAAGAATTGGTCTTTTTTCCCCCCCAGTTTGAACAAGTTATTCTTAGTCATTAGCATCCTAACAAACCTAGTAACATCTAAGTCTTTTCACCCTTGTAATGTTTTCTTTGATAGCAAAGCTCTATAATTCTCCTGTATGTCATGAGGGCTTGAGTCACAAAACATATTTTTAAATAACCATTAACAGTCACTTAAATGTCTGCTGTACCCTAGGCACTATATCAAGTACTTCCTTTCCTACTTTAATTAAGAGTCCAAGTTGTAGGAACTATAGATGAGGAAACTATGTTTCTGGTGGTGGGTGCACTTTGGTAATAACTCCTGAAATATGGGGGCAGGGAGAAGAGACCCTGTGCTCCCAGAGTAAAAACAACAGGTCGACCAACATTGCCCCAAGAAAATAATAATAATAATAATAATATTGAAAAATCACTATATATAGTTATAGATTCTATCCTGTGATTACTGCTCACTAGTCTAGCCTATGGAATGCCTAGAAATTTGCAGTGGCCCCTCAGTCTTGTGTTTTCTTTAGGACTCAAGGTATACAAAATGATTGTGTAGTTGAAAAAAGCCATATCACTGGGAGTCAGAAAGCTCAAAGTTCTAGCTACACATCTTAAAAGCTTCTTGACCCCATAGGAAATATGAGGGAAGGATATGTAAGACTATTTTGTAAGTATTTTCACATTTATTCTTTAAGTCTGAAATTATATGATGCGGAAACAAAAAATAAATAGTTTTGTTCCCCTCTTAGCATTTGTGTACTGTTTTTGAAAGCAGAGCTACACCTAATAATAAGAGCAGAGGAACCTTGAGACCCTAAAGTAAGAATGTAGATACATAGCTCTTACGGTGTTCATACTTACTGTCGGTACTCAGTAGTTATCATTCATAGTTGAATGTGCTATATCGAGAGCTACTGTATGATCTTATAGGAAACTTCTTAGCCTTGGGGAATTGGCTATACTCTAATCTTGATTCTCAATGGATGATGTTGAGGTAAAAGAATAATTTCCGTAATGTCTCAGTTTTTTCCTATAGTGGTATGAAATAATGGTAAATATTCAAATTACTATTCCCTAAAAGTTATTATAAAAATTTAGAATCATATTATTTAATATTTATTAAGCAGTGATCCATTTTAGTATTGATGCCAACCATTTGCTTCATTTATATAATTCCTCAATCTTTTGAACCATTTCAGAGTACAAAGCAACATGTCTCTCAGAGAAGCCAAACTGTCATCTCCTTCAAAATCTAACTTATGATAAAAATATAATTTTGATTTGTTGAAAGAAGTCCTGTATATCACAGTTGATACTGTTTTTGAAAGTACATCATCATAGGCAGATGTCATACTTAAAATACATTTTTATTTTTAGTGTTTAATGAAATATTTGTGGTAAAGAGATGTGGTGTGTTGTTTGAATAAAAAGGAATTTTCCTTTTGAGAATAATGTCAAAAGGATGTCAGGAACTTCAGGAATTGTTTTATTCAAAGACTCAGATTTGAATCATCTCTGGATTAAAAGGTTCTAACCAGAGTACTTTTTGCTTTTTTTTCTTACTTAAAACTACAACCAAAAAACATGTAAAATTACAGAAAGCTAAGTATTTCCTAAACCATTTAATGATTGCAATAATCCATTCTAGAGGGAGACATCATCATTTTGTCAGGAAATCAAAGTCACAGAAAGACCTCTACTTTTCAACTTACGTTTACTACAAAGGGAATACATATTACAAATGTTTGGGAAAATAATTCCTTAACATCTTTTCTAGGACATTTTTTAAAAGGATATAGTCATTGTTTAAAATAAGTTAAAAATAACAATACTAATGAGCACAAAAGTAGGTGAACACGTGAAAATGTTAGACAAAGACACATAAGCATTGTTAATATTGGCTGGTG
Source organism: Condylura cristata (assembly GCF_000260355.1). Taxonomy (NCBI): domain Eukaryota; kingdom Metazoa; phylum Chordata; class Mammalia; order Eulipotyphla; family Talpidae; genus Condylura; species Condylura cristata. Next base: position 57,834,565 of record NW_004567109.1, read on the forward strand.
ATTATTTCTGTACGTGGTGTTAGTCTGTACTATGCAAATATCAACTTCTATTTGACTAACTTTAGTATTTTTATGCATGTAGTCCCATAATTAACTTTTGTGATAAGTAAATTTTTGAGAAAAAGTGAAATATTCTTTTAAAAGAGCTAAGAACATACTTTTCTTAAAATACTTCAAAGATTCCAAGAAAATATGTGTATATATTACATACACCACACACACACATATATATACAATTCATATCTTTTAATATAAGACAGTGGCTTCAAACGGGTTTACAGTCAGCTGTTTCTTTAATATAATCTTACACAGAAGCAAATGGCTCTGACTGAAATTAGGATGTAGGGTTGCAGGCAGCCAGGTGTTCCAGTGGCTCAGTCTGTATTTACTCTCTCAGTGGTGATCCTGAAGTGTCTCTCTGGCATCCTAAACCTCTGAGGATTGCATTTTGAGAACTGTGGCCATATGTAGGAATTTGTAATTCATAAGCCATATGTTATTATTCACTTGGCTAGATATAGCTTTACCTCAGTGTCACTATTAAATCATATAGGTTAGCAGCAACTATAGTTGTTCAGCAGTAATAGAGTTAATAGCCAAGTTATTGTGGTCAACATTTTTGTCTAATCAAGTGATAATTATGCATGTGATGTGGATTACACATTTCCTGTTTTCAATGTCTATATACAGAGAGAGAGGGAATTATGTTAGGTCAAATGAGAATCTTCTTTCTAAGAACCTGTCATTCTTTCATTGACTAGAGTCTAGAACCTTTCGAGTATGAAGTAAAAAAAAAATACACACACGTATGTACGTATATGTGTGTGTGTGTGTATTATAACCATACCCATAATTCTCAGGGATTTTAACTCAGAATGGTGAGGTAAAACTAGCCAACATTAAATAATTAGACAATCTATTAAGGTAATATTAATAAATTGCTTTGGGCTTTAGGAGCCAAATTATAGAGACAAATGTGTGTAAGAAGGTTCTCTTTTAACATCCTTAACATTTAAAAAAAAAAAAAAAACCTTGTTTGAGATGTCATCTAATTTAGGTAAATTAGCAAATTATTCATTTTCTATTCTATTCAGAACTAGAAATCAATCCTTTTGTAGTATTATGAGCTTAAATATGCTGTAGGAGCTGTGTAGGAGGACAATAGTTTTTTGGTTTTTCTTGTTGTCTATAAATAAATATTAGTAATAGGACATTTTTATTTTTATGTTTCCTGTGAAATCTGTATTCTCAAGTAGCTAATGAGCCATCTATGGTTTTAACAGATCATATAAATTCAATTAGCATATGACTTTAATGTTAAAATTATAAGTGACAGTTTTTTCCTAATTACTTATGGTTGTAAACTATACAAAAATAGTATTTTCTTAAGTCCATTCTTTGAAGTTTTTAATCTAACCTTAAGGTCATTTAAATAAATATTTCAGCATCTTGAAGATATATTTTTTGTTGTTATCTTTATGCTGATATTTTATCAATGAAGTCATTAAGACTTCATTTTTCTTTCTGTAATGATAATTTATTTCCAAACCACTACAATATTTGATTTTTTTATTTATTTGCTATTTGACAATAATACCCAAATTGGTTTTGCTTTTCTCACAAAGGTAGGGAGAAATCCAAATTTACTCATAATAAAAGTATTAGAGAAACTGTCAATAAATTTACTGTTATAATTGAATCATATGATATCTAAATTGTTGATAATATGATCTCCTTGTTAAACAATAGTGTCTGGAGAAAATGATGGATTAATTGACTGATGGCTAAAGTTTCCCTCAAATATAATGGTTTACCCAGTTTGATTTGATTTGTGTAAAATAACTTTCTCTAATAAACAATTTGCTCAGAGGCAATAGAAGAAATGAATGGTTATCAAACCAAACTTAATTAGTCTATCCTAGATTGATATTACTTGGGGAGTCTTCGTTTTAATTGTGGAGGGCTGGATACAAAGAGTTTGGTTCATTATTTTTTCCTGTATAAACACTATTGTGTAACTACCTATGGAATAATAACATGTGAATTCATTTTAATAAATGCTTGTAAAGTGAATTAGCTAATTATGCCAGGCTAAAAATGATTCCTTTAATTATTTTGGATATTTAACTGGTACTTCAATTTTATTATTGTTAGTCTGTAAATGTGATTTGTATTAGCTCTGCCAAACTAATTATAATGTATAACTTAACAAACAATTTGAACAGTTTTGTAATGCTTGTAATGTTCTCTTGTGCAAGAGAAAACATTATTTCTAGTTTGCGTGAAGATAAAAGTTTAATACAAATTCAAACCAAAAGAATAGCAATTTATGTGTAAATAGAGAATAAAAATCCCTCAATAACAGTGTAGTGATTGACATAATTATATGTATGAGAAAAACGAACAGATTTCATTCAGAAAAAGAGAAAGCCAATGACTCATTATTTTATCTTAAGATGATAATCAGTTGGCCCTTGAAGATGTAGTATAACATAAGAGAATTGATTCTTATTTAACAAGTAAAAAGCATTTTCTTCATGCCCTCACTATAGAAAGAACTGTTCTCACAAACAGAAAGATTTATATAATTAACTCACTGTCAGTGTCAAAAACAATATGCTTCTTAATCACTTTCACTTAGACTAATTCTAATTGTCTTTGAATCAGAAATAAATCAGAACAAAGGCTCTAGGTGTTAACAAAAAATTAGCTTTCTAATTTAGTCTTTCTGTGAAAAGAAAAGCAAAATAACTTCCCCAAGAGTATACAACATAAACATTTCTTTAACATAGAATAAAATTTACCTTATAATTTGCGGGGAGGTATACAGTTCTAGAAGTTTTAACCCAAATATAGATTTATGTAGCCAGTACCACAATCAGGATATAAACAATCCCATCACCTACATAAAACCTCCTACATTCTGTCACATTCGCTTCGTCTACACCCTTAACAACTCACTGGTTTGTTTTCATTCATTACAGATTATACTTTTTCAAAAATATCATATAAGTGAAATGTATGGTATTTGACCTACTGAAACTGGCTTATCTCATTCAGCAAAATGCCTTTGATATTCACCCATGTTTTTGTAAATCTCAACTTTTTTTTCTAACATGCCCCTCCCCATATTGAATATAGCAACACTAATATCAGTTTGTTGAGTTATAAATGATCCACCCATATGAAAATTTACTTTATCATTCAGAGGATTCCATCATAACTAGAACTTGATTTTGCACCACTAACACACATTGTTCTGCCTTTTTATTATCTGTTTTGCAATTATGGGTACATCATACTTTGTTTACCTATCTTGATCATAAATACTTAAGATTTTTTAAAATTGTTTATTCAATGTAGCAGTAAAGATTCTTGGGCATATCTTTTCTGTATATATAACTGCCAATATTCCTAGGGGAAAAAAATTTGCTGGGAAAATATTAGGAAAAAAAGAAATTGTTGGGTAAAGCATTAAACAAAAAAATTCATAGGATTCCAATTTTCCTTGAATCAGTTTGTGCTTTGTGTTTTTATTTTACCATCATTATCTATATATCTTTTAAATTTTATTTCATCCACTGGAACTAAATGTTGTTAAGGTTTAAGATATCTCCCATTTGATCTACATATTCAAGGCAAACCTACTTTTTAAAAAATCCCAGCAAGATTATTGTTTGGTTGATTGGCTTTGTTTTCCACTTCAATAAAATTGTAATATCTTATTATAGTATTAACTTGCATTTTCTTAATGGGTAATGATGTTGAACATTATTTTTTCATACTTAATTTTCTTCCATAGATCTTTTTGGAAAAACCTGTTGCTCATTTTAAAATTAGGTCATTTAGTTTTCATGTTGCTGTAGTGTTTTGACAATATTCTGTAGGATCCGGATACAAATCTTTTGTCAAATATGTAACTAACGAATCTTTTATCTGTCAGTATATAGTTTGTCTTTTCATTTTCTTAAGTGTCCATTAAAAAGAAATTTTAATTTTTATGAAACCTAACCTATCATTTTCTTGTGTGAATCATGCTTTTGATGACAGATGTATCTAAATTAGTGATAGGAGAACTCTTTGCCTAATCCCAAGATATTAAGATATCCTCCTAAGAGTTGGCTAGTTTTTATATGTCTTTTGAAATATTTTTTTCTATCCTTTTGCTTTAACCTACATTTTAATGTATTTTTTCATTTGTTACAGGTTTTGGTAAACAACATGGCTTGCTTAGTGTTTTTATCCATTTTCACAATATCTTTCTAGAGATATATTTAAACCATTTACATTTAATGATCATTGATATTTATTTGGATTTAAGTTTATCCTTTTCCTATTAATTTGTGTTTGTTCTCTCTGCTTTTTTTTTAATATTTATTTGTGCAAACAGAACAGGGGTACAGGCCAGACTTGAGGTTCAGTGAGAGGATTCATCAGAGACAGAATGGGGAGTAGAACAGAGTGGGGAGTGACAAAGTACACTGCTGAGGGGAGCAGTGAGCGGGTGAGGAGAGGTCTGCTGCACCATGTGTCTCACCTCCGGAGCTGGGATTGACATCATGCTGAAGTACCTTCAGCTTCTTAATGCTGTGCTTTAACCTGCTGGGCCACCAGGGAGAGCCCCTGTTCTCTCTGGTTTTAATATGTTTCTTCTTTCCTGACACCTTTTATTATTGAGCTTTTCCTGCATTCTCTTCAATTTTTGTTTCATGGTTGCTCTAGGGATTATATATACATATTGAGATTTGTGAAATCTTTAGAATATTAATATTTACCCCAAAAGTAGACTATAGGTGCCTGTATCATCCACTCTTTATTTTGTAGTGGCATTATGTATTATATCCATATATACTGAAAACCGTGGAGATAATGTTGTAACTTTTGCTTTGAAACATTATGCATATTTTATACAATGTAAGAGGAACATGACATTCTGTTTATCCAAATATTTACTTGAGCTGTTCCTCTTTCATTTCTGATGTTCCAAGTTTTTCTCTCATAACATTTTTCTTCCTATCTAGAAACTTCCTTTAACCTTTTTTGAAGAGCAGATTTATTAACAGTAAATACTCATAGTTTTTTTTTGTCATCTTAGTTATTATTTTATGTTTATTCATGAAGGAATTGAACTTGGATTGGTAGTTTGCTCCACCATCATCTGAACATGTTTTCTGATAAAAATTTAGTCACTTGACTTGTTATTATCTACTATAATGTGCTTTTTATTTCTGTATCTGCCTTTAGGATTCCTTTCTTTGAACCTTAGTTTTTAGCACTTTGACTATAATTGTATGGGCATGGACCTCTTCATATATTTATTCCATGTGACTCTTAAGCCTAGGTGTTATGTCAAACTTGGGAGGAGTCTGCCATTATTTCTTTGTCTTTGTATACTGAGGTAAAAAAATCACATGACATATAGTTAAACATTTTAAAGTGTATGATTCATTGGTATTTAGTTATTTGCAATGTTCAAATTCACCTTTCTCTGTAGTCGTATTAAATATCTTTCAGCACCTCAGCAGAAATCACTTCCTATCTGTAAAGTAATCATTTTGTGTTCTCTCTACTACTAGTCCTTCAGGATAACACTAATCTGTTCTGTCTTGAGATTTTCCCATGGTGGTGATTTCATATAAAAGGAAACATGTAATATGTTTGAACAGAATCTTTTTTGTGACTGAGTAGTATTCCACTGTGTAGCTACATCACATTTTATCTCTCCATCAGTTAATGGATATAGCCTTTTGGCTGTTAGGGTTAATTCTTTTATAAATGTGTTTATAAACTTCTATGTGGGCATTTTTAGTTCTCTTTAGTATGTATTTGAATAAAAGTGTGTGTGTGCCCATATACATACACACACACATACACAGGAATATAATTGCTAAGTCATATGATAACTGTGTTTAATTATTTGAGTTACCACCTACTGCTTTCCACAATGATTGTATCATTTTACATATAGCTACCAGCAGTGGATGAGGGTTTCTATTTCTTCATATCCTCATCAATACTTTATTTCTAGATATGTACTTGTATATATAATCATTATAGCCATTCTTGTGTGTGAAGTAATATCTACATGCAGTTTTGATTTGCATTTCTTTAGTGACAAATGATGTCAAACATATTTCCATGGACTTAATGCCCATTTATCTGTCTATGGAGAAGAATCTTTTCAAATAATATGCACATTCTTTTACTGGATTAATTTTCTATCTCTTGTTGAATTGTAAGACTTCTTTATATAGTCTTCATAACCTTATCAGATACATGTTTTGCAAAAATTTTCTATCTTTCTATGGGTTTCCTTTTTGTTTTCTTGAATATGTCCTTTGAGACACAAAAGCTGTTAATTTTGTTAGTGTCCAATTTATTTGTTCTCTATTGCTCATGATGTTCTGCGAAATCTAACAATCCATTTCCAAATCAGAGGTTATGAGTATTTGTGCTTTTGTCTTATTATATGTCTATCTTTTAAATCATACTATCTTTTAAATCATATAGGAAACAAAAAAAGAAAAGCTACTATCCAAAGATACAATACTAGTTTTTATACATAGTCAAGTGTTGTTTAATGACAGGACTATCTTCTGAGAAATGTTTCAAGCAGTAATTTCATTGCAAATGTGATAGGTCGTATATAGTCTCCTGCAAACATGCTAAATGATATAGCCTACTGAGACCACCATAGTGTTTGTAATCCATATTTGAATAGAACATTGTTAAATGGTACTTGATTATTTTTATATTTACCTCTTTTATGTAACTATCAGTTGTAGTATACTATATTTTCATTTCAGCCGGAAGGACTTCCTTTATTATTTCATACAGGGCAGGTCTACTAGTCCCTTAGCATTTATTTTTTTTAACTTTAAGAATATACTAATTTATCCATCCTTTTTTTAGGAACAGTTATGCTGGTTGTAGAATTCTTGCTTAATAGTTTTTTCTTTCCATGTTATAAATATATGATCATTCTGTCTTCTATCTCCATACTCCTGCATTTTGACTGAGCATGCAAACACAGTCACCTATGTGTATGACACAGTAGAAAAAACTAGAGCCCAAACTAAAGTCAAAGAATTTTTTTTAAAAGATTTATTTATTTGTGCATACAGAACTGGGGTACAGACCAGAGACTCAGGGGTGGCAAAAGACTTCACCAAAGACAGGGGGGAGCAGAACAGGCAGATCGACTAAGTACACTGCTGAGGGGAGCAGTGGGCAGGTCAGGAGAGATCTGCCACACCATGTGGTCACCTCTGGGGCAGGTGGGAATCGAACTCATGCGGAAGTGGTTTTGTTATGGGCAGCAAATCTGTTATCAGGCACCTCAATTCAGAGAGAGGCACCCCTGAAGCCCCAAAACCTGCCTGCTCTAAGTGGGTTCTGCCATCCGCCGCAACAAGCCAAAACATATAAAGCTTTAATGAAAAGTGACTTTAATACAGTGAATATACAATATGGGACACAAAGAATATAACTTCTGAATCAAACACCTGAAGTTACCCATCCCCTCGTGGGCAAAAGTCAACCCAAAAGGGACTGGCCCAAAGCAAGGCCTGAAAGCCTGCCACAAGACTAAAGCACCTTCTGGCCGGGACCCATGGAAAAGGGTCAGAAATGGCCAGACAAGTCTGGGAGGAAAAGAGCAAAATCAAAATCAATATAAACACTGCCATAGTCACCTCCCTACAGGTATCTCACCCACATCTGCCTTAACCAGTCCAGGGTCAGGAAACAAGCCCGGTTTCTTCATCTCATGTTTGCTGCTCCATGTGGCTTCCTTAGGTCTCCTTCTCCATCTGCCTTCCTTCTCTCTTCTTCTCTCTCCTTTTTCTCTGCTCAGTTCCACCCTCCTTCTGGGTGGGGCAGGGAACCTGGAACTTCCCTTCTCCTAGGGACCACCCAGTTACAGCTTCTTAGTGCAGTGCTTTAACCCACTGCGCCACCAGGGAGGGCCGAAGTCAAAGAATTTTTAAAGGCACATTAAAGTTGCCAGAATATCACAAGAAGGAGGAAGTTATAAGGTAGTCCTATAGGACTACCCTATAAGTTGATGTGTGAACTACACTCAAAAGATTATCTGCAGGCACTCCATGGTGGTGTGAGGGGTTAAGTCTCAGCATTCTGAGGCTATCAGCAGCCACTGCAGCAAGTGTTTGATCCCCAACCTGTTGCTAATACACATGGTGCAGCAGACCACTCTTGTCTCACCCACTGCCCCTGTCAGCAGTGTATTTCAGTCAATCTGCCTATTCTGCTCCCTACTCTGTCTATGGTGAATCCTCTCACACCCTGTACCTCTGGTCTACATCCCAGCTTTTTATGAATAAATAAATAAAATAAAAAATCTTGAAAAATAATTTGCACGTATATTAATTTAACACTAAATAGCATACCAAAAGCTTTGAGTATTTTACTGGACTTGATCACTAACAAGGTCCAAAAAGCAACAAAGAACAAAAATACAGGACAGACTAATGGCACTGCAAAAATAAAATAGAATTAAATTAAAAGCAAATTCACACCATAACACATAAAGGAGGATAGAACTATGCCCTGAATCTAATAAGGTCCAATGCCTGTTATATAAAAAAAACCAACACTTTTCTGAGACCTTAAACAAGATCCAGAATCTTACAACATTAATAATTTCCAGGATCCAATCCAACAATCTTTTTCAGGTCACTAGTCATAGACATGTCTCCACATATCTAAGAAATTCAATGAACTTGAATCAGGATAAGCTATTAGAGAGTCACACTGAGACACATTGTAACCAAATTGTCAAAGGATAAAGTAAAACTCTTGAAAGCATCTCCTCATGTAGAAAGATATAGGTGAATAAAACTGGAAAATGGCCTGCTCTTTTAAGACCCTATCTTCTCTGGTCAGAGGGAAGGACTTGTAGGTGTCTGCCTCACCTCCATGCTGATGTACAATCATAGGGTTACCTGGATGGTGGAGGCAGAGAGTGAGTAAAAGAAATGGGACTCTTCCATTTTCACTGAGCCTTATGATTCCCATTCCCACTTCTTGGGCCTTCACTTGAAGTTCTTTCTTTCCACTCCCAGTAAATACTTTTTGATTTTAGCCTGTCTTTAAGTCTAGACTGGGCAATGTTGGAGGAAAAATAAATGGAAGACTTACACGGGTTTGATAGTAATTTGAATTCTGCTCCCCTGCCCAAATCTGCCTCTCTGTCCTTTACTTTTCAAAGCCTTCAGATAACTTCTCTGTGCTTTCCACCTAGGTTTGCGTTTCTTCTCACTGGTAGAAACAGAATGTAGTTATTTAGTTTT
>NW_004567109.1:57844625-57890956 GCF_000260355.1 Condylura cristata
TTTTTGGTTGCTGAGTAATATTTCATTGTGTATATGTACCACATCTTTTTAATCCAGTCATCTACTTTTGGGCATTTGGGTTGCTTCCATGTCTTTCCAATTGTAAATAAAGCAGCAATGGGGTGCAGATGTCTTTTTGAGTCAGTGTTTTTTTGTCTTTTGGGTAGATACCTAGGAATGGGATTGCTGGGTCAAATGGAGGCTCTAATTTTAGCAATTTGAGGAACCTCCAAACAGTTTTCCATAGTGGTTGTACTAGTTTGCATTCCCACCAGCAGTGCAGGAGATTTCCTTTTCCTCCACATCCTCACCAACATTTGTTGTTGCTAGTTGTTTTAAGATGTGCCATTCTTACTGGTGTGAGTGGTATCTCACTGTGGTTTTAATTCGTATCTCCCTTATTACAAGTGATGTTGAACATTTTTTTTCATATGCTTGTTGACCATCTGCAGAAATGGGACATATTTTATATAATTTGATATTCTAAAAAGCTTTAGAAATTTCAGGACTCTTTTTCTTAACATTTGACTAGATTGGATATACAAATAATTCATAGGGTTGGGTAGGATTTGTAAGATCTGGTACCAAACCAGGGATATTCTCTAAGTCTTTAATTCCATTAATGTTTGAATTTAGGTTTTGATATCCTAAGTAATGACATTGCTTCTTCCCTGAATGACTGTTAACTAATTCAGGATATTTTTTTTTCTAACAAATTATTGATTCTTGATCATTAGAAAACAGATTTATTCAGTCATTTTTTTTTTCTAGCTCCATGATAACTGTTAAGATGTTTCACAGTTTCCTAATGTATCAATAAAGATGTAATTCAAATTACTAGATATCATTACTCAGTTTGGTTTAGCTCATTATTTACTGAACCACCCATTTTGTGAAGTAGGGAATAAGACTTCTCAATAGATCCTCAATACCTGTGGCCAATAAGTGAAGTAAAGACATACTTATGAATATGCTAGGTAACATATACTCTTTGGAGAAATTGCCATTTCTAGAACTGATTCAGGGTGAATAAAAAGAATGAGTTGTAGAGATACATTTAGAGCTAGAAAGAAGATACTTTAAAAAAAGTTAGGAGCTTATCAAAAGAACTCCCAAAGACCAAAACTTGAATAAACTGAGTAACAAAGTTATATATTATATGTATCTATACACACACACATATATATAATATAACAAATATCCATACTAATATAAATGAATAACTGAACTCATGAATAAGTTGGAAAGAAAGGAACAAATCATCCTTATAGAATTCTAAATCTTTTATGCAGATATTCTCCCCTGCGAGAGTTAGAAATTGAATGCCTCCTCGTGTGTGGACTGGTGATCATTTAGTGATCTGCTTCCAACGGGTAGTATGGAAAGGGGTAGTTACTTTACAGTGACAAAACTGAGTTGACCCCACCTGAAATGATGAAACTTGACTACCAGTGATAAGTAGTAGTACAGCTATAATATCACTCCTTTTTAAACTATAACCTCAATCTAGTTAGGTGAAAATATCCAACAAACCCAACTGGAAGAAATTCTAGGAAGTATCTGACTAAAACTCTTCAAAAGTGTCAAAGATATGAAAAACAAAGGAAGTCTGAGAAGCTGTCACACTCCAGCGGGATTAAGGAAATATGATTAAATTCCAGTGTAATCTAGGGCAGGATCCTAAAGCAGATGAAGAGAATTAATGGGAAAACTGGTGGCATCCAAGTAAAATATGTTGTTAAGCTTGAAATTATTGCGCTGCCAATGTTTATTTTTTTATTTTGACAAATGTGTCTTAGTTAGAGAAGATGTTAGCATTAGAAGTTTGCTGAGCTCTTTACCATCTTTGTAACTTTCCTGTGAACTTTAAATTATTTCAATATAAAATGTTCATTTAATAAATATGTATTATGAATTTATACAAGTAAATATATTTTTGCTTATGGACCACCCCTTTGTGAGTTACCTGTATTTTCATTAGGTGTAGTTTTATCTGTGGTTGCTATCACTACATGGACATGTTTCAGGTTCTGCATAAATGTTGCCAGCAACTGAAAACCTTGTTTTCATTCATATCCACACCATTTTGAGACAGTGCCCCAAAAGGAGACTGGTCTGGAGACTTCATTTGGTTGCCTCCACTTGAGGTGCTGGCAGCAGCTTTTGCAAGCATGAGCTGATTTAATCCTTATTAAAATTCTAGTTAATTAATATCCTGTTTGTCTTTTAAATCAAAAACAAATTGCGCATTATCAGAAAATCCACTCGAGTTTTTAACTTTTATTAGGAAACAAGCTAGCAATAAAATAATATGCCATTAAGTTTTGAGCATTTGAAATTAACAACAGCATAATCATTTGTTGTAATTTATTGAATTTCAGGAAAGATAACATTCATGCCTTTATTTTGGGCTTAGGTTTTTGAGAATCGATCATGTTAATTTTTATCAGATTAAATGAGAACACCCTTGAAGTTAACATAATTTCTTTACTAAAGAGAATCTTAGTGTAAGGCTTCAGAATTCAGCACTGATTTGAGTCCCAGCTCTGCTTCTAATTCAGTTCTTTAATTTTAATATCCAAGTGTATGATATATTAACCTATGTCATTTTGTAGTTATGATACTATAGCTGCATAAACTATCTAGTTGAAAATATGATAACATAAACCCCTTTATATGTTTTAATTCCTTGTCTAGGACTCCAAGGAAATGTAACATGTAAATGTAATGAAATAATCCTAACAGTCTCTTCTTGGTGCTTAAGTTTCATTTCAATCTGATAAAATACAGTATTGTTGAAACTCAGTGTGTAAAAGGGAAGCTTCATAGGAATATGCTTACACAATTTTATCAAATAAATGTGGATCACTTTTTTTAAAGTTAAAGAAACATCAAAGTATCTAACATAGATATTACTAATTCTTCAATAGTATTTTCTTATTTTGGTACCTGCAAAAATCACTTAATTGTCTCCATTATTAAATACCTTTCTGGATACCTTCCCTAGAACATGCTAACATTTTCTTGTTATTAGTACCCCTACTGTCTTGATTGCTATTGCTTTGTCCTTAGCTTTTAAAATTAGAAAGGAAGTATTTTTCTTATTCAAGATCATTTTGAGCTATTCTAAACCTCTTGGATTTGTATGTGATGTTTAGAATCAGCTTCCCAATTTCTGCAAGTACAATAAGTGAGCTTGGGCTTTGATGGGGACTGCCTTAAATCTGTAGATTAGTTTGGGAAGTATTGCCACCTCAACAATACTGTCTTTCAGTATTTGAACTTGGGATGTCTTCCATATAATTACATACTCTTTTATTTCTTTCATTGATATTCTATAGTTGTCAGTATTTAAGTTTTATACTTCTCTTGTTAAACTTAATTCTAACTATTTTAGCTTTTTAATGAAATTTTAATTTTATATGAAATATATGAATATTTTTAAATGAAATTATTTTGTTAATTTGTTTTTGTTCTTTGCTATAAAAATATGACTGGGTTTTATATGTTGATCTTGTATCCTGCAACCTTGCTCAACTCATTTATTCTAGGAGTGTTAGCGCATTCCTTCTCTATGTACAAGATCATGTCATCTGATGGAAGCAATTTAATCTTTGTATTATCAGTGTCTGCCAGTAATAATCAAGCATAGCTTTATCCCTTAACTTCTACTCTGTGCTATTTTCTTTACTAGTTCATTTTTCTCATTTTAGGTACTTTTGCCTTGTTTTTCTTTCTGGATTTGAGCTTCACTATCTTGAGTCCACCTTTACTTTCCTCCCTGTGTTCTTTCTGCTGAAATTTCTATCCTGTGGATTTTCCACTTCTACTTTACCCCTTTTTCTTGTACTTTCTTCCTTACCTGCCTGATGGACACTAGCATAGTCTCTCAGAAGAGATGATTGGGGTAATTTCTGAGTTTTAGACTGTTTGCCAGTGTTACTCTCTTATAGGATTGCTTATAGTACCACTTTTAACTTTATTAGAATGTAACATTTGCTGTAAATAGAAAATATGTTAAGTTTTCATTTTGATGCATTTTAAGAAATATATTCTACATTTCTCTTTCTAGCTAGTGTCTCTTTTCTCCCAGTGTACAAGATAAATAATTTTATCATCATAGATTAGTGCTGTCTTTAGACTTTATATAAATGTAAACATAATATGTTCTCTTTCTCATTTAAATCTGACTATCACTCAACATAAGTTTTCATATACACCTGTTTTGAAACAAATGTAAAATAGCTCATTCCATCCCTTCAAATACTGAGTAATATTCTGTTGTATAAATATACCAAAATTTGTTCATCCATTATCCTATTAATGAACATTGTATTGTTTTCACTGTTTTTTTTTTAATAAGGGCAGTATTTTTTTTTTAATATTCACAAAGGAAAAAACTAACAAGTGTCAGCCCAACTCCCTCCCCTCTCCTGAATTAGCCTCCACATACTAGTTCTCATATCCCTCAGAAAGTCATGTGTGTTCTATCTGCTTTTGTCTTTGTACTTACTTTTATACAAATATAATCAACTGTGCAATAGATATAGCACATGCAATTTGTCCCACAGCACATTCCCTGCCATATATTTCCATTTTTTTTATTGAGGTAACATTGTTTATAGTTTAAAGGTATAAGATCTTCCCCTCCCATATATCTCTTAAACATCATTCTGTTCTAGTACACAGAGAATGCATTGATAGTCTTGATCGTCATATTATACGCACACACTGAAATATGTACTGTATTTGTATCCCTTTATAAAATGTGCAATAAATTATTTAATTGATCATATTAAATTTAACTGGTGGACAAGTAGATTTTTATTCTCTTTACAAATATTTCTGTAATGAACATCTTCACATTTATATTTTTTGTGCTATTTGTTTAGTACAAAGTACTGTAAGATAAATATTATATAAGAATTACTAAGTCAAAGAATATGTACCTGTAAATTTTCAGTAGAAATTGCCAAATTACTGTCCAAAAGTATTATATTACATATAATAACCAACATTGACCTTTCTATACCTACCATGACATTAAGGTTTTTTTTTTCTCACTATGATTATGGAGACTCTCATCTTTTTATTGTTTATTTATTTAATAATTATTGAATACCATAATCAATGTCTGAGAGTTCCTGTTCCATGTGACTTGGCAAATATTAGGGCATATTCATTTCTCCCAATCTTTTAAGTGAAAAATGTTATCACACTGATGTTTTAATTATATTTCTGTGATTATGAATAACATTTTTCATCTTTGTTTTCTATGTGGTTTTCTCTATGTTTACCTTGTCTTTAGCCATTTTTCTATCAGAAGTTGGCCTTTGTTTTCATAGTAATTTTTAAGTAGTTCACTAAGGATGAGGACTTTGGGTGTTTTGATTGTAGGAGAACGACAATGACTACACCTGAGTGGAGAAATCATATATTGTCCAGCAGTTAACAGTAATGTAAGGAAGAAGTACTATATTCAAATTATTTTTAAAAAAAAATAGTAATTGCTTAAGGGAAATTTAAGTGACTCTAATGGTTAGATGGGAAAACTCTTTTGACTAGCAGAAGTAATACCAAGAAATCTTCTGAAATTTTCATCTTTCTAAATGAATTTTCCTTTCAAAGACCTATCCCTGCAAAATGGGGATTGTTGATGTATCATCGATGTTTATGATATGAGGCTAAAATTCTTCATTTTAGTTCTAAATATTTAACATTATATATGCAATAAACATCTTTTCTGTAATGGCAATATTGGTGATTTTGTTACTGTTACAAGTGTTACAGACTTGTCACTCACCTCTACTGGCTTTATTTTCCATGTGGGTTTTGCCTTTAAAAATTGTGGCTTTAAAACAAAAAATTAATGCTGAACTTGTTGAACCAAATGGCTGCTAATGACTTGAAGTGATACTGGGGATATATTCATGTCTTTCTCTCTTGCTCTCTCACTGTCACTCTTGTGTGCTCCCTCTTTCTTTCTCTCTCTCACTCATACACACACATACAATAGAAGACTTAAGACCAACTTGTCCACTAAGTCTCAAATAGGAAGTGACAGTGGAGATAACAGGAGGAAGGGGTGGAGGAGAGTGTTCTGACCTGTTGCCAAGCCTTCTTTCTTTTCCACATCTACACTGCACCTGTATTCTGTAATGGTCACTGCTACCTCCACCCCCTTTTTTGTGAACTGTTTACATGTCTGACTTCTTGTTTGTATTTTACTTGGTGATTTGATATGAATTTTTAATGTGAAAGCACTTAGCATTAGGAGTTTGACATTTTGTCTGACCTTAATCACCAAGAGGATCATGAGAGGTTTATTCAGTGGGAAGAGAACTGTTACAGCTCTGACAGAAATGATGGGAAATAAGTAAACAGCCTTTTAAATCTTCACCAGAAATCAATAGGGTTTAAAGATGATGGACGTTGGTGTTTTTTGCTGCTTAAGGACTTCAACCTTTTACGGGAAAATATCTTCTCAACGTGTCAGCAATTTTTCCTATGCACACAATGAATCACTGCTGCAAATAGAACATTCTGCATAGAACACTCTTCATCATTATTATAAGAAAGGAATTGTATATGACTGCCCATGATAATACAGAACCTTTTGGGGCTTCTTTGTAAGAAAAAAGATGGCCATTTCACACAGTTGTGTTTTTGTCTTATGTGTAATTCATACTCCAAACTTTTTCCTCAATACAATAATAGCAGTTGTTATTCATTAAGCCGCTTCTTGGCCCTGGGTGTTGACTGTGTGATACATTGAGGTAAATGGCATGACCCCATTTTATAGATGAGTAAGTTGAGGCTCAGAGACATCTAAGGGCATCTAACTAGTGAGAGAATGGTTATTTAAAACCCTGAGTTTGAGGCTTATGCTCTTACCTCTTTTCCAGCTACATCTGAGAACTGGTACTCAATTGGTGTTCTCACCTTTGACTTACTTCTTTTGTAGTATTATGTCTTGTTTTCTTTCTTTTCAACTTTCCCCCGGTCAGTAAAACTGACTTAAGTGACAGATTTCCACATCATTTAATAAGAGGATAAGAGCTACACCATGGTCATTGAATAAGGGATATGGGTTGAGAACGGCTTCCCAATATACTCTGCAGATTTGCTTTCTATGAATGATTTATAAGATATTTGATTGATATAGCATTTAGCAGTATGTTCACAATAAGCTGAATCTGATGCAAGTGTTCAAATATTAACAAAACATGTCATGCATCGTCCTTTGTTGCAAGAGATAGAATTATGGATTATATTGTAACAAATACTTATATTCTAAATACTTTAAGGCATGGAGAACTTGCCATTGCAGAGCAGTTGACCTGCCATATTCTTAACTTAATTTGTACATGTCATTGTGTAAGGGTTATCCTGGAAAAAGTAAGGTATTTTATGTTTTGGAAAATATTCTTTCTCATTCAAATTAATATCAACTTCAGTTTTTCAACAATAAGCATGAATCATATACTAGTAAATAAAAATTTTCATATAAAATCTCATGAATTGCTATGAATTTAGATTTAAGGATATATTATTTAATAGGAATTTGTAAGAGAAAAGATGAAATAGCTTTTTATCAGTTTATTTTTTTTTTAAGATTTATTTATTTATGTGTACAAAAGCAGGGGTATAGGCCAGAGATGCAAGGATAGGGTAGAGAGGTGGGGAGAAGATTCACCAAAGACAAATTAGAGACCAGAACAGGCAGATGTACTGAAATACACCACTGAGGGGAGCAGTGGGCGAGACAGGAGAGGTCTGTTGCGCCATGTGGGTCAGCCCCCTGGCCGGGATTGGAACTTGTGGTACAGAGGTGATAGCATCATGGTGCTGAAACTTAACCCTCTGTGTAACTAGGGAGGCCCTTAGCAGTTTATTATAGTATATGTTAGATATATTGAAGCAAATACTTTCAGGTGAAAGATGCCATTTCCTGCTTTTTTATTGATCAGCCTTGAAATGGAACTTAACTTTTGTAACCTTCATTTTCCTCACTTAGAAACTGAAATAATCTAAATGTTCTGAGATTCCTCCTAAGTCTAAAGATCTGTAACTTCTTAGGTTTTGAATTTGGTTTGAAATCTTTCTTCTTCAAGTACTTAAAGTATAACATAGTCTTAAAGTAGTTGTTCTATAGCATGTTTAACTTTCATTCTCTTGCCCCTAAAAGTGGATCTTTTTCTGACATCTACTGGTCTTCTCTGAATTGGCTGTAGTGTATTGCTCACCTAGTTTGTGCTCATCCCAAGTAGAGTGACTTACCTTTGTTCGTACGAAAAATAAAAGATTCATAAAACCTTACTCCATTGTAAAGGTGTTCATCAAGCACTAATTGATTGAGCTATTTTCTTACCTTTTTTTGGAAACTAAAGTTTTCACATACATGGTAATATGTGTTTGATAAAAAAGTAAATGATCCCTTTGGGTAATTACTGAACTTGTAGGAAATAATTGAGTTTACAGTAACAGGATGAGTCTCAGAATATCTCAGTGTAAAATGCACATATTTGAGAATCAGAACTATGATTTTATCTCCTCATTATTCAAATTTACAATAACTCAGGCCCTTCAAAGAGAGAGTGTAGGAGAATTGACCTTCATTCTAGTCTAAGTCATACATTTAATATTTTTTGGTCACATAAATTAGAAAATGTGTACCCTCTTAGGACTCCACTTTTCTCATCTGCAAAATGGGAATGTTTGAGAGTGCCTATACTAAACATGGTTATTATGACAGTTGTTTAAATTGGCATATATTAAGTAATTACTACTTTGTCAGAAAATAATTTATGCAGTTGTTTTTGCCTGTGAAAATTTTTGTTAGCTGGGTTTGATATATAAACTTGAACTCTTATACTGAAATTTTTTGGATATGAACAGCTGCAACTTCTGTAAAAATAATAAGTGCTGCTGAGTCTATTTACTTATGTCAAGTTTTTATCCTTGCCTCTGTTATCTAGTAAATGTGTCCCTAACATGATAGGGACAATAGACTAAAAAATGAAGAGAATTCTCCATTTAGAGTATTCTGTTTAGTCCTATTCATTCTCTTGTTTGTCTTTGAACTTGTAATGTTCTTGTTAAATAGGAACTCATTCTTTGCTCACTTTACATTCTTTTTTTTTTTTCATTACTATAAGCTCTTATGTTAAATTATTTCAACAAGATAGCCATTATCTAATTAGATTCATGATCCACTTTTGCTAACCTTTGTTTGGGACACCAAAATTTTGCCGAAGAACAGACTTTGAATTTATTAAGGTCAATGAGAAAAAATTATTTCATACCTACAGAACTACAACAATGCAAAAAGAAATTTGTTTTGCTCCACAATCGCTTTCTTAAAGTTAATTACTAGTAAACTATCATTGTTGTATTTGTTTTGCCAGCATTACTTTAGTTCCATTTAAAGAACATGTCTCTTCTTTTCTTGGCAAAATCTAAATTTGAACATTTTATGCTTAAGTTATATAAAATAATCATCATGTCTTATTAAATAACTTAATAAGAATCACAAATTCTATCAAAACTAAGTTAATTTTCCCAAATAGTATTACTTTTCCTAACTTCTTAACTTTCTTTCATTGTGGCAGTTATATTTCATGTTGACCTATTTAGCAAATCATCTTAAATTCTGAGAATTAGTCATCTTCCCCCCATCCCTTAAACTCTGTGTTTGGCATTTGGTGAACTCACAATAGCATATTGATTGATACTTCAAATTATGCTGAAGTTCTAAATATACTTAACCAAATTGATCTATGATTACTTAGACAAATTCTGCTGTAGTGACTCTTAAACAGAAATGTTCCCATTTTATGACTTATGATCTATAATGTCACATTTACTTCTATAATAAATAGTCACCTTTCATAATCATGTCGTGTAATAAACAGACAAAAAGACTATACTAAGATTTCTCTCCCAACCATCAGGATAAGCCAGTTAGAGGGCATTATGTCCAGTTAGCTATGTAACTTTACTCTGTTATCGTTTTATTTGTAAAATGAGGGCCTATACTGGTTTATTGCCAAGGTTCTGTGTAACTGCCAGAATTCTCAACCAGAAAAATTTACCAGTATCTGTTAAACCAAAATTTATTTTTGCTAAGAGACTTTTTCGCATCATAGTGACAAGATTATTCTGTAGTTCATTTAGCTTCTAAAAATACCTGGGAATTCCAGTTTGTTCTTAGCCCAATGGTAGCCTGCTTGAAAAATCTGTTCTACTAAACAAAGGGGCATCTTATATCCTCAGAAGAATTATTATTTACTTTTGGCTATTAGTCCTTAAACCTAGTACTTGTTATTTAGTGAACTCCTACTTACACTTACTTTAGCAGCTATGTCTCCCAAATTTGTTATAAAAGATAGAAATACATTTTCTACATATAGAAAAAAATCTATTGATTGATAATATGTGTTGATAAGGAGTTCCTAGTGAAAATTGTAAGTATGTGGTAGAACTTTTAGGGATTCATAAGCTATGAATGATTGGGCTAACATGAAACATTAATTATGTCCATGTAATTAAAGTTTATGGTTTTTGACTTATTTTGTAACCCGGTATTTTCTGCTTCAAGAAGCTACCTTGGTAATTTTATAAATACAATGTTGAAAGTGTATCAGGTCAGGGGAGTTACCTGAATCATATTAGCACCTTCCTTTTTTTTTTTTTTAAGATTCATTTATTTATGCATACAGAACTGGGGTACAGGCCAGAGGTGCAGGGATTTGTGAAAGGATTCACCAGAGACAGAATGGGGATCAGAACAGGCAGATTGATGGAGTACACTGCTGAGAGGAGCAGTGAAGGAGACAGGAGAGGTCTGCTGTGCAATATGGGTCACCCCCCTGGCCGGTATTGAATGCTGAACTCTGCTGAAGAGACTCAGTCTAGCTTCATAATCTGTACGTTAAGTACATTGTGCCACCAGGAAGGGTCCAGCCCCTTTCTTATTTTCTGTCTTTAGATCTCTCCTCTGTTCAGTTGATGATAAAAAAATGAGAACACTATCCATAGAATTCTCAATTCAGTGTTTTTCAGGCAATATAACAGCTGGAAGAGAAATAATTTGGTCATGGAATGTTTCCTGTGTATCACTTTTCCATGCTCACATTTTATATATCATTTAGCTAATAAAAAATCTAATAGATTATAAGATTCCTAGGGCACAGCTCTGGGTCTTCTTGTTTTGTATAGATCATGCCCTCAGTAAAAGTATAGTTAGGTAAATGAGTGAATAAATACACCTGTGAATTTTTGGCTTCCTTTTAGCAAAACAGTAGTGAAGATTTGGAGGTGTTAAGTTCATCAGTAGTTTTGCAATTAATATGTTGTGAAACTAAGTTTAATCTGTATGTACCCTTTAATTATTTACAGATGATTAAGGAAATTATTGACTTGGTTTTCAGCACTAATATTCTGTTGAAAGAGAAATATAATAGTCAAATTAGTTTGATGTTGAGAATAAAAGACTTGATACCATGTGCTTAAAACTATGTTGCTGCCCTCTTATTTCTGTATTATATCTACTTTATTATCATGCTACATCATAGGTACAGCTGTGTCTATGAACTGTTTTCCACAAAAACAGGTGGTCTATTAGTAGCATTGTTTTGCTTTTAAATAATAATAGCAGCGTGATGAAAGGCCTGGACTTGAGTTACACAACCTAAATACCTATACATCTACTTGAAATTGCTCATTGTGAATTATATGCTTCTGTTGTTGGTGCTGTTATTGCTATTGTTATTACAACTGATACTATCATTTTGATTACAGTTGTTTCTTTTTCCCACTGGTCCCCTAAATCAATAAAAAAAAAGTCACTGGGAAATAATCACAAGGGACATATTTATGTAAGAGGTGTTTGTGTGTTATGATATTAGTTAATAAGCTTTTCTTCTTAGCATGTTGTGAATATTTTTTAAGTAAAACTTTTGGAGAAGAAAAGATTTTCTTTTTTTGAAAATGTCAATCTTTGTTGCATATTTGTATTACACACACCTGTATGTATTTTTTAGATTCAATCTCTCTAGATCTAGCCTGATACAGAAACCAGTGTTTTTGGCAGCAAGCCATTTTGAGGTTGAGTGTACTGTTTGGGGGAGATGTGATTAGGGTTCATCGTACACTCTTTCATTACTCTGTGTCTTACTGTTAAGCAGCCATCCTTGCTTGTTGCTCTTTAGGCCATCAGTTGAAGTACAGCTGCCAAGGGAAGGGCGAAACTGTTCAGTAAATCAGTAAGCATATCTTGACTGGATTCCTAGAAAAACTGGCTACTTTTCCAAACTCTAACATCACATATTGAGTATTTATCATGGAACAAACCTGTCATGAAATCATCATTACCCTTAAGAATTCTGTGTTTGGTAACAAGACAGAGAAGAAAATGCTCTGATGGAATATGGCCACAAGAGCCTTAGAAAAGGCACTCTTACCTCTTGGAGAGAGCAAGATAGGAAAGAGGAGGCAAAGGGCTTCATGATAGTAATATCAGTTCTAGGGCTTTGAAAACCAAGTGGGAAGTGGCCTAGTAGGTAAGGCCTAGTAGGACCTAGAGGGGTTAGCATTTTTCAGGATGGAAAACTATAAGATGTAGTTATTCAGATGGAAATACTGCTTTCATGGTAAAAACATAAAATCTGTATATAATGTTATAATGGAGTCTTCAATTTAAAAAAAATAATAAGAAAACACCAGGGCTCCCTGTGGTGCAGGGGTTAAAGATAGCACTAACAAGCTATCACAAGCCATTGCAACTGAGTTCAATTCTCAGCTAGGGAGCTGAGAATGGCACAGCGAACCTCTTCTGTTTTGCCCACAGCTCCTCTCAGCAGTATATTTTAGTAGATCCTCCTGTTCTGCTCCCTACTCTGTCTTTGCCGAATCTTCTCACCTCCCCACACCTCTGGCTTACATCCCAGTAATTGTATGCATAAACAAATAAATCTTTTTAAAAGATAAGAAGAATGAATAAGGAGTATAGTTATGATATTAGTTAATAAGCTTTGGCATTTATAAGTTATGCTTTTTGAACTAACTATTCAGTTAAAAAAGAAAAATGATTGAAATACTTATCACTTTTTTCTATAGAATGCTCCAATGTAAATTTTATTAACTTTGGAGGTGGGGGACTTAACATGAGATTATAAAAAACTGGGAAAATATTGATAATTGTTGAAGATTGATCATGGCTACCTGTGATTCATGAAAGTATTCCCATTATGTTTGTTCTGTAATAAAAAAATTTAAAGTATATTAGAGGAAGTTTTTCTGAGCAATAACCACTGCCAAAAAGAAAGAAAAGAAATCCTGTGATTGGCACCTTAAAGGAATTAAATAAGAATTTCTTGGGGTAGGACAAAGCATACAACTGTATAAAAATGGACAGTGGTGTAAAATATGAATACATACATACACATACACAATACATAAATGAATAAATAATAAATAAATAAAATTTCTTGGGATAGGACCCAGCTATCTTTTATTTTTTTATTTCAATATAATCTTATTTTTAATCACATTTGAAAGCCTGTGTTCTTTTATGAACAAAACTAAGCAGGAATTATTTCCTTATTTTACAGGTAGAGAAACTGAGACTTAGAGAGGCTAAATATCTTTGTAAAAAGACAAAAGATAGTAAAGAAAATAGTTGTTATATAGTCAGCCTTATATTCTAGTAGCCACTGTGTTAGACTTCTCTGCTCTCTACCATGTAAGGAATTATTTTCTTGTTTTTCTTTGTTATGTGACCTGTTCAAAAACCAAGCTATGTTGAAGATATTTTTAAGCCTTATAATTCGATCTTAGAACATACTACTTCCTGTTCTTCCTCAAACTGGCACTAAGTATTTGGTTCAAGTCACCCAGTACAATTAAAAGGATGCTCATAATTCAGTCTGCCACTTTTTCTCTGGGCCTGTAAATAAGGAGGCAGAGTTAGTACCTCTCACAAAGAAATGATGTTGATATTTTTCAAATGCTCTATGTGCTAGGACAGTAAATTTGCATGAAAATTAAAGATTTTGGTGACAAATAAAAATTCTTATCATCACTCTTATCTTAACTTCCTGGGTAGTGTTAATTCATAACATTGTTTGAATTGACTTACTATTATTGATTATGCATTCATTAGAATGAAAGGGAAATTTTGCTTTACAGAAAAAAATACAGTTGTCAAACACTTTCTTTATCATAGAGTAAAAGGACCTGGTAGGATATAAACTGTGTGGATGACAGTTAAATTGACATCGTAAAGGTTAATGCTTGCTTGCTACATTGATGTTAGAGGTGAGGTTCCAGTCACTTGTCAGTATGCTCCTGTAATACGTGCAGTACATCTTCATTAGGAAAGCATATAGCAATCAGTTTCAGGTTTCCAGATGAGCCTGTGGCCAGGCCATAATTAACCTTTTGAACCTGGCATTGTAACAGAATGTACTATTGGCATAGGTTATCAATTATGGTCAGAGTCAATTGATACTTACTCAAAGAAGGCTTATTGGTGATGGATATTATAATTTACATGTCCCTCTGTTGTGTGATTGAAAACTAAAATAGGCATGGCAAAGTATTCCTCTTTTTTATTTTTGGAGATTTCTGTATGACATAGATGCCTTGCCAAAAATTACCTAAGGAGTGGCTAGTTTTGTTTGTTTGGGGAAGAGGAGAAGGGATTGTTCTCAATTTTCAGTTTAAGTATAAAGTAGTGTAACCACTAAGGGGACATTTAAAATAATATAACATGTCAAATTGTAATATAAGCAACTCATATATAACAAATGAACACATTTTAAGCATAAGTTTAAAAGATTAAAATTTAGGTGAAATCCCTAAAGTAACTAGAAAAAAGAAGAATCCAAGTCAGTAGAAAGAAGGAAATAATAAATATTAGAACAAAATAAAAAAATAGATCAAGAAGACAGATCAATTGATCAGTGAAATAAAGAACAGATCCTTTGAAAGATTAACAAAATAATAAAATCTCACAAAGAAGAGATACAAAACATAAAATCAACAAAGGATGGAGGAGGTTACAACAGATTGTAAAGAAATACAAAGGTTATGAGTGAGTGTAATGGACACTTTTATGGCAATAAATTGGGCAGTCTAGAAGAAAGGGAAAAGTTCTTACAAATGTACAACATTCAAAGCAGGGCCATGGAGAAATACAAATTCTGATCACAAATCATGAGTAAAGAAATTAAAACCATAGTCATCCATCTCTTGAAAAATAAAAGCCTAATGAACTCTACCATACTTTGAAAGAAGAATTAGTACACATTCTTAAACTCTTCAAAACAATTGAAGGGGGTGTGGGGCATCCAGATATATTTTACAGAGCCACATTACCCTGATTCCAAAATTAGACAAGGATTCCACAAAAAGAAAAATATAAATGAATCTCTATGAACATAGATATTAACATCCTCAATAAAATATTAATAAGCTGAATTCAACAATACATTCAAAGAATATATTTGAGCAAGTGAAGTTTATCCCAGAAATGCTACATGGCTCAACCTATCCAGTTAATAAACATGATACATCATATCAACAAGGAGAGAAGAAAATTATATGATCATCTCAATAGATGCAAAAAATATTTTGATAAGACACAATATTCTCTTGATAAGAATCCTTAAAGAAATGGGTAAAGAAGGAACTTATTTAAATATAATAAAGATCACATATGCTAAAGATGATACTCAGTGGTAAAAAATTAGAAACTTTGTCCCTCAGATCAGAACTATGACAAGGATATCCACTCTCACTGCTGTAATTCAGTTGGAAGCCTAGGAAGAGCAACTAGGAAAGGAAAAGAAAAAGTACCCAAATTGCAAAGGAAGAAGTAAAACTATCACTTATTTGAAAATTACATCATAATATATGTAGAAAATTCCAAAGACATAGTAAAGAGCTATTGCAAATAATAAATAAAGCCTACTTGGTAAAAATAGAATATGTGCATGTAGGAGAAGGTTATAGAATCATACTTTGGGGCTCTGTCCAGCACACTGGGAGTCATTCCATCCTTGCCTACACCACCTCTAACTTGTTAAATTAGAAGTCAGTAAGTTTGGGATAGATGCCTGTCTTCCTTACAGAGGAACACTTAACCAGAAGAACACTGTGCCAAGTGTCACTGCAACTAGGAGTAGGATTTGAACACCCTTTGGTATTCAAAATCAGAGATAAGTGCACAGTTCAACAGGTTACAGTGAAAAGATGCTTCATTGAACAGAAGGTAAGTAGAGAGAGGAGCCTGGAAACTCTGGGTAAGTAGAGAGAGGAGCCTGGAAACTCTGGTCTGTGGCAAGAAATAAAGATAGCAGAGCTATCAACTCAACCAGGAGCCCTAGAAAGTGGATATGGTATAGATATACACACCCTTGAACAAAGAGAAAGCATGAGAGGATCTGGGGTGTTCTATACAGGCTGAGTCTCTACTGGATAAGAGCAGAGCAGGTGCTCTGATCTGTACTACCTTTCCCTCATGACACATACTGAAAATGCCGGGTACCATGTCTCTGATCCCTTCCCTGATCCCAGGCCCCAGATAAGGGGAATATAAATGGGTACACAAGCACAAGCCACCCCAGCAAACTAATTTGCACCAACATGCGAACCCCCCATGTGCCCTTCTTGTTCAGATCAACAACTGTAGTGTGTGTCAGAAAATTTATAAAGAAATTTTTTTTAAATCAAGTCAAATCAAATGATAGTGTCACACATAGGAAAAGTAAAATTGGTTCTGCCATTTAAGTTATAGCTACAGACATTTGTTTGTTTAGTTAGGGACACTTCAAGTTGCAAACTGCGCAGACAAAAATACATAATACATTGCAACTCAGGACCTCAAGAGAACATGACTTCACAAAGAGAGAACAGTTCACCAGAATCTAACCACAAAAACCTGGAAGGCTATATCTCCCTAACAGAAAGCAAATTCAGAATTGCTATAGTAAGGGAACTCAAAGAGGTAAACAATAACTCAGAAAGACAAGTTAAAGTGCTAATACAACAAAGTTTAGGAAAGCAAATTAATGAGCTCAAATAAAATCAACAAAAGGTAAACATTGAAGCTTTAAATTAAAAAGCAAA
Organism: Condylura cristata; assembly: GCF_000260355.1. Classification (NCBI taxonomy): domain Eukaryota; kingdom Metazoa; phylum Chordata; class Mammalia; order Eulipotyphla; family Talpidae; genus Condylura; species Condylura cristata. The sequence continues at coordinate 57,861,759 of NW_004567109.1, forward strand.
GGATTATTAAATAAAAGATCAGGAATTTTAGAAAAAGCTGTGGAAGTAGAGTACACTAAATGAAAGATTGAATCCATGATCCCAAAGATAGAAAAGACCCAGGTGGAAGAAAAGAGAAATGAAATATAACAATAATAATAATAAAAGTATTTAAAGAACTATCTGACTCCATTAGGAAAGGTAACAAAAGGATAATATGTTTTCCCCCAGTGGAGAAGAAAGAAAGAAGGGAACAGAATTTATTCAAAGAAATAATAAAGGAAAACTTCCTATATCTGGGGCAGAAACTAAATATACAGTCCATGAAGCTAAACTAACACCTGTTTATAAAATGCAGTTATACCTGTGGTAGTGAGATTATCAAGAATTCAAAAACAAACAAGAAATGTTAACAGCAGCCAAAGGGAAAATATCAAATAACATATAAAGTTATTCCCACCAGGTTTATATCTGACAATTTTTTTTTTAAAGTTCTACTGGCAAGGAGAGAATGTAACAAGATCATCAAAATGCTCAAAGATAAAAGCTGTTAACAAAGACTCCTATATTCTGCAAGACTCTCTGTCAGATGTGAGGCAGAAATAAAGGTCTCCCCAGCAAACAAAAGTTGAGGAGATTTTCCAACACTAGGCCTAAATGCAAATAATGTTGGAAGGCCGAGTTTTCTTATCTAAATCAAAATGAAGAAAATCCACCAAAAAAGTTGAACAAGGATGAGAAATATAAAGAAACAAAAGCACAACAAAATTTTTTTCATATTCATGTGGGCATTTGCATTTTCTTGTTAGAGAAGTGTCTTTTAAGTTCTTCTGCCCATTTTTTGACTGAATTGTTTACTTTGTTTTTGTTGAGTTATGTGATTCTGTGTATATCTTTGTGTTCAATCCCTTATCAGTTGTGTGGAGTGCAAAAATCTTCTCCCAATCAATGGGATGTCTGTTTTGATTAATGTCTCTTGATGCATAGAAGCATTTTATTTTGATGTAATCCCAGCTATTTACCTTTTCCTTCACTTTCTTTGCTAGATGTTATTCAGATGTACATCATGTAGTGTATTTCCCACATTTTCTTATATATATTTTATGGTTTCAGGTCTTATATTCAATTCTTTTATCCATTTTGAGTTTATTTTGTGCATGGTGTGAGGTAGTGGTCTAGTTTTATTCTTTTGCTAATGGTGTTCCAGAGTTCCCAGCACTATTTATTGAACAAACAGTCCATGTTCCTTTGCATATTCTTTGCTCCTTTGTCAAAGATTAGTTGTCCATATGTGTGTAGCTTTATTTATGGGCTTTCTGTTCGGTTCTATTGGTCTGTGTGTCTGTTTTGTTCCAGTTCCATACTGTTATAATCATTGTGGCTTTGTAGTGATAGTCAGGTAGTATGATACTCCATTCTCCTTTGTTTTAGACAGGAGCAGGAGAGCTTTGATTATTTGAGGGGTTTTAGTAGATGCGTATGAGTTTCATCAGTATTTGTTCTGTATCATTAAAGAATGTCATTGAGACTTTTATTAGAATAGCATTGAATCTGTAAATTAGTTTTGATAAGGTTGTCCACTATGATAATGTTAATTCTTCCAGTCCATGAAGAGGGAATGTCTTTCCATTTCTCTGTGTCTTTTGTGTATTTTAACAATGTTTTATAATTTTCTTTGTATAGGTCCTTCACCTCTTTCATTAGGTTTGTTTCAAAGTATTTGTTTTTTTCTTTTTGTTTGTTTTTTTCAGTTATAGAATGGATGCTTTTCTTGATTTCATTTTCAGATTGGTTGTTTATAGGGAGATGCTACTGATTTTTGTGTATTGATTTTGTAACCTTCTACTTCACTAAACTGGTTGATTATTTTGGTTAATTTTTCTGTGGAGTTTTTAGGATTCTCTATGTATATTATCATGTCATCTTCAAATAATGATAGTTTTACTTCTTTCTTCCCTATTTGGATTCCTTGTATATCTTTCTTTTGTCTTACTGTTCTCATTAGGACTTTTAGTATTATATTGAAAAGCAGTGGCAAGAGTTAGAACATCCTTGTCTTGTTCCTGATCTTAAAGGAAAGGCTTTCAGCTTTTCACCATTGAGAATAATATTGGCTGTGGTAAATGGACTAAACTCATCAATAAAAAGACACAGAATTGCAGGCTGGTTAAAAAACAAAATCTAACCATCTGCTGTCGCCAGGAAACACACTTAACTTCAAAAGATAAACATAGACTAAAAGTAAAAAATTGGAAAACAATCCTACAGGCAAATGGACTAAAAGGAAGACAAGCAAAGCTATACTTATATCAAATGAAGTACACTTCAAACTAAAGAAGGTAAAGAGAGACATAGATGGACACTACATTATGATTAAGGGGATAATACATCAAGAAGATAAAACAGTCCTCAAGATACACTCACCAAATGGAGAGTCGGCTTTTTAATGGACAGTCAATTTATGGCATAGGACCAATGTTATACAATGAAGAAATTAAAATCTCTTGAACATGTGATGTTGAGAAAACTGGAAAGTCATAAACAACAGAATGAATAACATTGAGTCTATCAGAAGTGGAGGGTGGTGAGTGGGAGAGAAAAAGGTTTCTGGTGGATTATGGTGGAGAACTTGTGGTGCTTTGATGGTGAAGAGGTGTGAACTCATGCCCCTAAATTATATAAAGTGGCTGCTGCTTCTTCTTTTTCTTCTCTTGTCAATTTCTTTTTTTTTCTATTTTACATATTTTTTACATCATTCTTCATTTTTATACAGTGCATGCTTTATGATTTTGGATATAATCCCTGTGAAATTCCCACCACCAGTTCACCCTTGCACCATCACCATAGTCCCTTGTGCTCTCCCTACCCCTATTTTGATCCTGCTCCTCCATACAGACCCTGTACAACATGAAGCCTGCTGTTTTTAGAGAGGCTGTTCACTAGCCATCAGTTTTTGTATCTGTTTTCCTCCTATAAGACTTGAATATCTCAGGCATTCTTTCAAACTCATCATTTCTAAGATTTAACCATTTACCTTCTCCCCAAATATCTCCATTCCTGTTAAGTAAACATGGTTAAGTCAGTATGGGTTGTTTTTTTGTTTTTTTGTTTTTTTTTTTTTTTTGGCTGTCATTTGGACTTTTATCTTCTTAAATTCTCTTGAAAACATTTTTCTTGTCTGCCATATTCAAACTATCTTTACTTCTCATCCTGTAATTCCAGCCTTCACTTCCCCTCCACAAAAATCCTGGATAAAGCTGCTATGGCAGTTTTTCTAAATTATCAGTTTTTCAGTAAGTCCCAATACTTTCATGGTGATTTTCAGCAATTCTTTGAATGTGTAGTGTTCCTTAGTATTTCTGGGTCCTTCATACAGGCTCTTTCCTGCATCTGAAACGTTCTCCAATATTCTTTGATAACTCTGTACATTAGATATTACTCCTAATTGGCTTAGTACATGGTGCAAACAATGAAAATATTAATCATGGTTTATAATTACCTGTGTTCTTGACTCTAGTACCCACTATGTTTTCAATCCCTTTCATTCATACTTTATTCATCTCTATACAGCTAGTGCCTTGGACAGTGACAGACATCCACTAAACCTGAATCAAAGACAACTTTTTAGAAAATACAGGTTTCTTACAAAATACTATCTGTCTCTGGCTATTCTCATTCTTTTAGAGAATAATCACCTATGTCTACCATCATGGCCATAATTATTTTCCTACTAATTCATCTTCAAAAAAATCATTCCTGCCTCTTTTTTCAAAATTGTAGACCATAATAGATAAACTGAGTGAGAAAGGTTACTACTGTAATAATACTTGCTGAGAGGAATAATGGTGTCATCAAATGACCGCTCTTCTCTAAAATAAAGTTGAAATCAGAATCTTGTTATATACTGTTGTTCCTTTAACCACAGCTTCATTCTGTGTCTTTTCTTATGAGTCTTGTGACAGTATACAAACCTTCCAAACAGTTCATATGGTCAGAATAGTATTAGCCCTCATTGGTTATGGCAACCTGCTATTTGCATGATATCCCGTGTTACCATCATTGAATAGTGTTCTCCTTTGGATTCAATCAGTCTGCCATCATTGTTCCATAAGCATTTATTGAATTGCAAATAATTGGACAAAACTAGAAAAATGTCAGAGATATTGGAAGAGTGATATAAAACAGGGAAACTATGATAGTTGTATGACCAAAAATAAGTTCTATAAGTTCTCAATAAGTTCTTATTGAGTCTTAGTTTCCACTTTGTAACTTGGGTATAATAATCCTTATTTCTCAGAAAAGACAAATAGTGCATGGTTTCACTTATATGTGAAATATAGAGAAAGAAAACAAAGAATCAGACAAAACCAGACTATTAACAAACCCTAGAAATCTGACTGGAACAGAAGCTACAATACAGGGAAGGATGGGAGGGAAAGGACACAGTATACTATGGTGGACGCTAATGTATGATCCTTTGTCTCTGACTCACATACAATGCTGTAAACCAATGTTATTCAATGGAAAAATTCCACTTCTCAAAACAGCAGCTAGCATAGAATTGGTATTTAATAAAAGCTGGCTTCCTTTTGACTTTTCATCTCCCCCATGGCATACATACAGCATAATTCTAATAAAGGTACCTACCAAACTACAGGTTTCCAATATATATGAAGACGTGTAACTAAATGGTTTTCTCATTTAAACGGTCATACTGAATCACCCTTCCTTCATGTAATCACATGTCTTTTCTTTGACTACCTAACTACCACTGGTGAATAATTGTTAGATTTGATTATTCTTTGCCATCATTACCTACCTTAGTTCTGTTTTGAAATAGGAATTATTAATGTAGTCATTGTATGTGGACAGCCATTTTTCAGTTTATTCATTCATTTATTCACAAATATTTGAGTATCTCCTATGCTGCAACATATTCCAGATTATGTTGGACACTGGTCTTAAATTGATAAAAGGCTGGACTCAGCAAATTTGAAGTACACACAAATTTGAAGTACAAACAAGAGTATAGTAATGGTTCATGGGTGTCTTGGAGTGGTGGTAACTTAAAGGGGATAACACCTAAGAGAATTCAAACATTGTACCAAAATGAACAATGATGTATAAAAATACATAAAACATATAAAAAGGAAAGAACTTTTAAGTGCAGAAATGCTCATACCTCTCTAAAAGCAAAAAATTTATTAACTATTTTGTTATTTAAAAATCATTATGAGGCCAAGGTCTTGACATGGGTTATCTCAGTTAATTCATGCAATAGTTCCTCCAAGATATTAACCTCCATTTTGCAGGTAAGGAAATAAATTCTCAAAGAAGTGAAGCGATAACTCCAAGGTCACCTACCTAGTAAGAGGAGGAGTTGTGATTCAGACCCAATAACTATGAATATAGAATCTGTGGTTTTAACTTCCGTGTCAACAGGTCTCAAAGTGTGGTACAGGGATTTATGGTGATATTGAGGCCCTTTTGGGGAGGGGGTGGCGGGGGAGGGCAGTCACTGAGGTTAAAACTTTTCAAAATGATGATAGTACAACATTAACCTTTTCACTCTTATATGCTCCTGAAAATACAGTAGGATTTTCTTTTTTTAAAGATTTATTTATTTATGCATACAGAACTGGAGTACAGGCCAGAGGTGAGGGGCGGTAAGGAGATGAGTGCGAAAGTAGGCAGATGGATGAAGTACACAGCTGAGGGGAGCAGCAGGCAAGACAGGAGAGGTCTACCATGTCATGTGGGTCAGCTCCAGGCCAGGGTTCGAACTTTTACCGAGCCGCCTGCGGCTAGCTATCCTGCGTCCTAACCCGTTGCGCCACCAAGGTAGAATTTTCTAAGGACTGTGTGCCATGTGGTACCACAACAAATTGAATGCACAGGAAAAAAATCTGTTTCTATTAGGCCAGATACTAAGGGGATTTAGGGAAGTTCAGAACAGTGCCACTCGTTTTAGACATTTTTTTCTTTTAGAAAATCTAGTCTTCATTATAAGGTGTGAATTGCCATGTAATAAATTTATTATTTTTATCATAAGTTAGTATTTTAAATTTTTGTTTTAATTTATGATATAGTAAATACAAATAGCTGTAGCCTACATAAACAAATTTGGGTTATTCCTCAATAGTTTTTAAAGTTGTAAAAGAGATCAGTGCTAGACCTGTATGTCCTATTGGTATTCATTGTGGGTCTTTTAAGTTGACTTCCAAATTTCAGAGATTCCTGCAGTTCTGCTTAAGATAACATTTCTTCCAAGTTGTTAAATTGCTAGAGTTAATACTTGATGCCATTGCCTGTTTGCATCCACAAAAAGCTTTTAACTATAAGCGTAATAGCAGAATGTCATGATTCTTCTATACTTGAGTCAGGTTTCCAAAGATAATTTTTATGAATAACATAGAAAAAATTACATTATAGTTTAAGGAGATTGTGTTCGAATGCGTAAGTATTATATTATATTGTATGACTAGTGTTGCAACTAGTATATCGCTGCCTCCAGAAATTTATCCAACTACAAGAAATAAGTATTATTATTTCTTCTATAAAATGGCTAGATGTTTTAAATAAGATTCATCTGCTGTACTTTTTCAGGACTCTAGAAACATGGTAGAGTAGAAAAACACTCAGTGATGTCTAAAAGTATTATTTGTTTCTTTCATTTTATTAAGCATGTGCCAGACCTTGTATTTAAGTGTGAAGGAAATAGAGCTAATCCAGTCTTGAATCTTGTGTTAGATGAGGGAAATAAAAAGAAAATAAATGAAATTGTTTTTGCCACACTAATATAAAATGACTCAAAAGTGGTATTTTTAATTCTCGATGAATGGTGTTTGTCATTAGTTTTATATGAACATATTATATAATAGCTTATTTTGTAATTTATTTGTAAAAGTTTCCACTACAAAGTAGAAATTATTGAGATATAATATTGAAATATATTTTAAAACAATGACAATATTCTCTAATAACACTCAAGATAATATGAAGTAGTGATATCTTTTATGTTGTGAACCCAGAAAAATATTTATTCTAAGATATTTGCTGAGTTATATATTATCATCAAAATAGGATACTGATCTGAATTTCCCAGAAATTTGAAAAACAATTATAGATTTTTTAAAAATTCACTTATTAGTGAATATGTACCCCTTTTATTCTGGAGAAATGGTTTCAGATTTAGTTTTTGCATCCAGCCTAACAGTATTCCAACGAGACTAGTGTTTCACGATCAAGTGTCATGATGAGTTCCACCAGCCTGCAATTCATAGGTCACATTTTTCCCAGGAACAAAATTAAAAATATTTTAAAAGCTGATAGTTTTTACTACTGCAGATTGTATTCTAATGAAATGAGTGCTAGTAGCACCTAATACAAATTAATATCTTTTGAGCTACACAGCATCAGGCTTTTCTAGAACATCCTAACCCCAGTGTTATCATTCAGGCTCTAGAATGTTTCCAGGGACCACTAAAAATGGATGTGAACAAAGAAGTCCTTTTTCATGAAATCTGTGTCTTTCGTATTTTGTAAATGCCATGTGGATTGATAGTTTTCCTAACAAATATTGAAGATTAACAAACTTGATACTCCTTCCTTCATGTTAGTGTTACAAGAGAAAGGAGATTTAGTTACATCATAGATATAGGAATATATTATATTGCTAATTTGGGGGAGATGGGGAAAAAAAGTTTGTTTTCTTAATACCAACCAGCAATTGCTGAAAGAAAGCTCAATAAAATCTTGAGTGATGAAGATGTTGTGATTTTTTTTTCCCTCTGGAAAAAGGGTAATTCCCTGCCTAGTGAGACCTAGAGACTGTCTAGGGTGACTTGAGAACTTTAAGATTGATAAACACTCATCTAATGGCCAAGTGAATCCCAACCCTGCATGCTTTCACTATGTAGCCTATGAGTTTCGAGAAAAAGTTTGAAGGTGAATTACATTTACGAAAACTCTGCCCTCTAACCTCATAAACAACAATATATATTTCCTTATTTAGCCTTTCAATAGATATTTATGCCATTAAATTAATTAACCTGCCCTGCAGCCAAGGAAAGATGGGAGGAGGGAGGCAAAGGGAAGGAAACATAAAGCCTAGTTGTCCTTGTTTTTGAAAAGCAGTTCAAAAGAAAATGCAGTTTTGTCAAGCTCACCTCTGAAATTACAATGTAGATCTATAGGAATCAATTCAAAACAATCCTATCATGTTATATAAGCGAAATATAGCTCTGCTTGTTTCTGACTAATAAGGTATCTCCATAAGCTGGGTCATAGTTAGTAGAAGCTGGGTGAGTTTTTAACTTAGAGAGTTTTCCCCATTGCCGAAGCCTTCCTTTTATCTCCTCCAACTACTTCTGTCTGTTTCTGCACTTGTGCATTTAGTGCCATCTAGGGACAGGGATGTGATGGAGATTCCTTGGCATTTCCCCAAAAGCACAGCTTCAGCAGTTTTACAACTTTTTGCATATTCTTGATTAGAATAGGAGAACCAGTAGGCAGGTTATAAATATATCATTTATAATTTTCATTTTCTTTAGTAATGTGCTTTTTTCTGAATGTAATACAGCTTTTTTTTTTCATTTCCTTACATTTTTATGCTCAAAGTACTTTAAAAGTAATTTTATGTGTGTTCAAAAACACAATTTTATTTGCTAAACATATTGTACTTTTGAGTTGGTAAGAATCAATTGGGGAATATTTATACAATAGATCATCAACTACTAATACCTTGTAATCTTATCACAGATTTGTTGTAAAGATGAAAACATAGTTTACCTTCTTTTTTTTTTTGGTGAATGGAAATTAAGTTTGATACCATTTTATATTTACACTAAAGGTAGAGTATGTATGTTTTTATTAATGTACCTTTTTGAGAAACCTGTCATGCTTGATAGATTCTTCAACTTTATCTCCAAAATACTTTTGTGAACTCTACTGGTGCTAAGGACTTAAAAGTTTCAATTATACACACTAGGATTCTAAAGTGGTTCACATAGTTAGTGGTCTTTATGCAATTCCTCAAACTCTCAATATAATCAGCTTTCTCATCTCTAAAGTTAGAATAATACTTAACTCATGGGTATTTTGAGGATTAAAGGAGATTACATGTAAGAGTTCTTTTTAAAAAAAAAATTAGGCCCTTTTCCCTATAAAATAAAACATTTCCAAAAAATAACAAGATTATATCCTTTTTTTGTCTTTGTGGACAGTCCTCTCACCTGCTTCCCCCACACCCTCATACCACCCCCAGCCTCTGGTGATGACAAGCCTGTTCCTTGTATCTATGAGCTTGGGATTGCTTTGGTGTTTCTTAGGTTCCACATGTAGGGGCAGTCATACAGTATTTGTCTCGCTCTGACTTCATGTCCATATATATTTTTTGAAAACTGGTGAATTTCCTCCTTTTTCATGGCTGAATATGTTTATCACTTGTTTTCTACTGTTCCTCCAGTGATGAACACTGTGGTTATTTCCATATATTGGTTATTTTAAATAATGTTGCAGTGAACAGAGTAGCACAGATATCTTTTCAGGGAATGATTTTATTTTCTTCAAGTAAATACCCAGAAATGTAATAACTGGATTATATAGTCACTGTAATTATATATGACTTTTTGTCATATCGTTTCCCATGCGGCTCCATCAGTAGTGCACATTCCCTTTTCTGCCCTCACTTATTTCTTGTCTTTTTGATGATAACAGTTCTAACAGGTGTGAGGTGATAATCAGTGTGGTTTTGACTTGCACCTCCCTGATGACTTGTGAATTTCAGTACCTTTTCATGTACCTGTTAGCCTTTGTATATCTCTGTTGGAAAAATGCTTCTTCAGATCTTCTATATTTTTTCCATCAGATTGTTTTTTGCTGTTGAGTCATGTAAGTTCTTTATAGATTTTGGATATTAACCCCTTCTCATATATAAGGTTTGCATATATTTTCTCCCATTCTGTTGGTTGCCTTTTCATTTCATTGATGGTTTTTTTAAACATTCCTAGACATCAGAAGTCATCCTACTTTGTATCTGTTAACGATTGACTTCCAGATCGACAAATAGCTTCCAAATAATGTCATTCCTTTAAATGAAATAATTTTAATGTATCTAGCTCACTGTCACTGTTTTGCACAGCTTGGAAAATTGTGCTGCTTTTGCAGTCTGTTCATTCAAGTGGTTTATGAATTAAAAGCAGAGGCCTATCATATTCTAAGATCCCGTAGTTCATTATTGCGAAATAAAGTATCCATTTGTAGGTAAGGGTTGTCTACAGTGTCTGCAAGAGTAAACAGACCCACTCAGAAGAGTAAGTGTTGCCTTCAAATTTGTACTGAAGTATGCTGAAAAACATGTATACTATAGCTGTGATAATGAGCAGTACAGTAGAGAGAGGTGATTTATGATACCTGTTTCTGACAGCTATAGTGCTGAGATTCCCAGGGTATCTGATCATGGCATTAGCATGCTGACAGCTCAGCATTTAGAACATTATGGTAATTTATCCTGCCTATGCTGTCACCTGCACTGTCAGAGTTTCTTTTTAATGATGGTATAACTATTTTGTTTGTTTGTACTGCATTCTTTTCATTTGGCTAATGCTTTCTCATTAGATTGAACCTACTAAATGAGAGTAATTAAGTGCTTCCTATAGCTCAGATGCAATGATTAAGTTGCAGAGCTGCTACTGATTATGTTTTGTCATTTATCTCTATTAATCTGAGAATAATCCAGATGATAAACACATGTAATTTTTTGCTAATGTTCAATAGATGAAATTTATAGTTTCTCAATGGAGCCAAGCAGTAAGTGTATATTCACATATAAATAGTAAGTTGTTGTATGTGAATCTCCTTTAAATATGCATACAAGATCCAACTAGAGTTAATAAAAATGGAAAGATACTTTTTTGTCACTCCGAATTTACCTTCCTAAAACAGTCTTTCTTTGTTCCAAAAGAAAGAAACCTGTCTTTAATCTTTGCTACATATCCATTTTTTTCTGACTTTTCTTTGAGTCATATGTATAGATAAAACTAAAATTTGTTTTAATACCAAGTATTTGAAGTTCTGGCTATTTTTTCAACTCCTCATGCACTCTGCTCTCCTAAATGATAAGTCTATAATGAGTCTTAAAAAAGATGTATTTCAAATAAATTGTTCTTTAAATAACTCATAGGATTAATCTCTTTTTTTTTGCTTTTTTAATAAATTAAAATTCACATATAAGAATGTGGACTATTTTTGTAAGATAATTCATTTTCTTATATTTTAATAGTATTTGCTACATATTTTCATGACTGTGATTGTTGTGAATATTATTATCAATAATGCTACCTTTTAAAGTTTTTATAATTAATTCTAAGCCAATTGATATATTTTGTTTGCAGTCATAGACAATATATGTCAAATTTATGCCTAATGTAATCATTTTGTAAAAATTTATTCCTTACTTGTTATAATAGTTCTATCAGGCTTTCTAATTGTACTAAAAGGAAATAAAGGATTGATTTTAGGAAATTACATCTCATGACAATTCTTTCATAAATGCTTAGAAAGATCACCGAATTGCTCGATCTATGGATGTTTGTGCTTAGGCTAGCCCAGCTCTTCAGTTTATAGCCAAATGGTAGTCAAGTTGACAAAAAGCCTACCTATTGTACTTAATATGACTAGGAATCTGGTGATTTATCAAACATTGGAAAAATAACATTAACAGTTCTTATTTTGAAAAAGAATACTGTTGCATTTGATCTTTTAGCTTGTTTGCACATATAGCAGTACATTAGGAATTGCTTTTATGTTTCACTTAAGAAAAAGATCTTTTAGGCATCTACACATTTAATCCCCCTTTTCTGTGCACTAAGATCATTTGCAATATTTTGTTCTGTGAATAGATGAAATTGCCTAAAATTAAATAATTCAAACATTGATTTCAGGCCCACTTTAGCCAGCTGACTTTCAATGGAATATTTTTATGAAGACATTACATTTTTAAATCTTAAGTGTAATTTGATATTTAATGATTATTCATGGATGTTTGGATTCCTTTTTCAAATAAATGATTTTTAAAAGCGGTTTTAGGCTACACCGTTAACTAACCCTTAGAATCTTTAGGTATGGAAATGTCTTCCATGTAAACTAATTGGAAATTGAGGCTATTATAAATATTGGAGTTTTCTTATGTTCCCTGGCAGTCTATTTGAATTGTTTTTCTGCAATGTTTAGGAGATTTAATATCTAGTCTAATAGAGGTTGTTATCTTTCTTCGAAATAAAATTTTTCAATACTGATTAAGATGAGCTTGAAGAAATGTTTTGTTGATATAATCAGATTATATGAAGTGATGGTTTGTTAACAGCAATAAAATAAGAGAATCTGTGGTTTTGATATTTGGGAAATGTCTCTGAGAGGCATTGTCATTTAAGTAAAGGGCCAAAAACAGGCAGTCCTAAATTCTAACTCAGACATTGTTCCTACTACTTATTTCATCAGATAAATCTCTTTCTTCTATAATATTACGATGAGTATTAGGAAAGGCAATGATCTTTGAATGCTAAATGATAAACTAAGAAACCTGAAAAGAATAAACTTTAAAATTTCTGATAAGTTTCCTTTCATTGTGTAGTGATTTATTTTAAAATGCAAAAATTGGATAATGATTCAGAAGATGGAATATTTACTAATCTAAAAGATACATATTTTAGTAATGATGGGAACAGCAGGCTTGACAAAATTTTTTCATTATTGAGTATCTATTTGCTGTTCATGCATTCTTGTCTAGTTCCTAAATGGTCTTTTTTTATTATTTCCTTTTTAAAAATTGTAATTCTTGAATACTGCCACCTCTTCCCTTTTCCCTACAACAAAGTTTATTTGAGTTGTTAATGGTGAAGTCACAGGTTGTAATTATTCCTTTGTTTTTGGTTAGAAAATAATTATAAATATAGAATAAAGATAAAATTCTTTTTCCCCGTTGGTCAGTTGTATAGAAGTAATTTAAAATACTGTATATTGAATTCTTTGATCATTTCTCCTGGGTGGATTGGGAAAGAAGTCAAAGCAGAGGCAATTGCTTCTGGGCTCTCTTTCTGTGTGCCTGGTAAATGAAACACAAGGAACCTCACCAAACTACATGACTAATGGCAACCTCCAGTGCCGCCTGCAATCAAAGATTAATTTGCTTTATCAAGTTTAAAGAATACTGGGTGATAAATCATGTCAAAAAGAAATAATCAGTCAAAGGCTGATGTTCTTTTCTACATGTGAGGACAGGTGCTATGAGGCATGCATTTGCTACATAGAGTTAATTTTGTTTTTATGCATTTATGTTCATCTGAACTCCTATTTAGTTGAGTCTTAAATAATTTCTCTCATCAGCTAACATCCCAACTGAAAAAGACACGGGATTGTAGTGCTAAATCAGCATTCTTTTCCTTTAGTTTATATAAGTATATTTCATATGGGTATTATTAATAAATATGTTCTTCTTTGAAAATGTGACTTAGTTAATACCAAGTGGGAAGTGAAATTATTTTCTCCTTGACAAGATGCCTAAGGATTCTAACTGGGTGTTCATATTTATAATAGCTACCTCTGTGTAGTATTTCTACATATTGTGTGCAATTTTCACTTTACTCAAATCATTCTATCTTAGAGATAGCTGGAAATCTCACTGAACCTATCTCCTGGGTCCTTAATGCATGCTCCATTTTAGGTCAGCTTGTATTATAAAGAAGTAGCCATCCCAGCACTTTGAGCAAAAGCATTTGAACAGTATCCAAAACCAATCTTGTATTTTTTTCAGAGGTTTTCAGGATTCTTGTTAAGTGAGACTCAGTATCATTTTAACAGCTATTATTTCTAGGTATAATCATGTGCAACATATATTTTGATATATTTAGATATGAAGTACTTCAATAGTAGGTCTTTTCTAGCTTACTCTACCGTCTGTGACTAACTTGGAATTTAGAAATTAATTTTCCACTTCATCTACAAAGCCAAATAAAAATTCACCATAGTCTTGAAACTTTAAGCATTACAGGAACTCTTTCCCTAAAGTGTCTCTTCATTTTATTTTTCTTCGTGGTTTTTCCCAGTGTCTCTTAAATTTTAACCCTTTTATTACTGCAGGAGGGCTTTTTTTCTCTTATTTAATTCTGTTTCTGTTTCTTAGGAATTCTATTAAAATATAAAGGTCCGTTAGCAATAGCATCCTACCAATAGCAATCCTAAAGACAGAATTATCTTATCCGAGTCCCTGGATCTTAAAAGACTTTTTTTTTTAAGTTTTTCTTTTTTTTTATGCGTACAGAACTGGGGTACAGGCCAGAGTGCAGGGGCGATGAGAGAATTCACCAGAGACACACCAGGGATCAGAACAGGCAGATAGATGAAGTATACTGCTGAGGGGAGCAGCGGGTAGGTCAGGAGAGGTCTGCCACACCATGTGGTCACCTCCCGGGGTGGGGATCGAACTCATGCTGAAGTGACTCCAGCCTCCCAGTGCTGTGCTTCAACCTGCTGTGCCAAAAGGGAGGGCCAATAGACTTCTTTTTAAACCGAGTAGGACTTTAACTTGCCCATACAATTTTCACAATAAAGTATTTATCATGATCAAGTTCATTCTAAAATAAGATGAGTAAGGACCCTCCCAATTTGAAACTTTTGTAACCTAGGACATACCTATTTGACAATGAGTCACAATTGATTATTAGTTATTCATATTAAATCAGCTTATCCTAGTGAATTGCAATTGTATAAATTGTACAGTGGAGTAAAAATAGGTTTAAATTAGAAGACTGAACATTTTTATCCAAGGTCTAATTCCAACATTTGTATAACAATAAATTTATTTGCTCAGAGATGCTGTTGAGAATATTGGCCCATCATATTTCTTAGTGGTTCTATATGAAGCTACGTCAGAGAAATGTCCTTTAAAATTTAGCTCGGGGCTCTTCCTGATGACGTAGCACCACATTATGAACCTGTCCAAGGCCACTGCAGCACCAGTTTGATCCCCTACCAGGGAGCTGACCCACATGGCCTGGCAGACTGTTTCAGACCTGCCTGCTGCTCCCTTCAGCAGTGTATTTCAGTATATCTGCCTTTCTGCTCCCCACTCTGTCTCTGGTAAGTCCTCTCACCCTCCACACCTCTAGCCTGTACCCCAGTTCTGTAAGCATAAATAAATAAATTAAAAAAAAAAACTTTAGCTCTGCAAGGGAGCTGACCCACATGATGCAGCAGACCTCTTCTTTCTTACCTGCTGCTCCCTTCAGCAGTGTGTCTCAGTGGATCCTCCTGTTCTGCTCCTCCACTCTCTGTCTCTGGTGAATCACCTTACCCCCTGCAACTCTGGCCTATACCCTCATTCTTGTATGTATAAATAAATAAAAACAAACCTTTAAAAATAAGTAAATTAATAAAACTTAGCTCTATGACATGTGGAGGAGTCCCGTTGGACTATGGTGGAGAACTGTAAGTGATTTTTGAGTATAAAGGTGTGTTCCTATAATCTGTAAATTATATACAGTGCTGTAAACCAATGTTAACTCCATAAAAAAAATAAAAAGTCAAAAACAAAAGGAAGCTGTGATCCCTGAAATAAGAAATTAAAAGAAACTAGCTCTAGGGTATGCTTTTGTTTACTGAAAACTGATAGTAGTAGATAGCTGACTTTAGTAGATAATAGATATTAAAGATAGGTAGTAATAGATAGTGAAGACTAATAGTAAAAATTGATAGATAGTAATGATTGTAATAATCTTCCTGTTCTACTTTGGATATCTGAAAATTTTATACTAACTTATATGTCAACTGTGCCATTGTGTGAAATCTGATAAGCTCCTTCTATGAATTTTTATCATTCTCCTACTATCTTCTTATTAAACTTTATAGTATAACTAGTCTTCATTGTAATTCCTTTTACTTTTTAATGTCTGAATTTCCTATATATCATCCCAAATGCCATATAAAATGAGTCATGTATAAACAAGTGAAATTGCCCTGACTCTGTCACTAAACATCCAAAATAGTCATTTATCTTTTGCAGTTTTAGTATTCTCATAAAAGAATAAGCTAGATTACCTCTGAGACCTTTTTGACTCAAATTCTAGGAGCTAAAACAATAGAGGTTTTTCAGCTTCTGTTTGGGGCCTTAGGAAACTGGAAAGAACATCATTACCATGCTTGCAACAACAGAAAAGCTAGACAAGTTGCAGGCAATGACTTTTCTTAAATTGGCAAATAGCTGAAGTTATAACAATGGCACATATTAAAAACACTAGCAACAACCAATGTAGGAACTCTCCTATACTGCTGGTGGAAATGCAAACTGGTTCAACCACTATGGAAAATTGTTTAGAGGTTTCTCAAACAGCTAAAAATGGGTCTTCATATGACCCAGCAATTCCACTCCTAGGTAACTACCAAAAAACACATAAACATTAATTCGAAAGGACACTTGTACCCCTATGTTTATTGCTGCACTATTTGCAGTGGGGAAGATGTGGAATCAACCCAAATGCCCAAAACTATAAGACTGGATCAAGAAAGTGTGATAAATACACATAGTAGAATATTACTCAGCAATTAAAAAATATGAACTCATGCCTTTTGCAGCAACATGGAAGGAGCTGAAAGGGATCATGCTTAGTGAAATAAGCCAGAAAGAAAAAGAAAAATACCAGATGGTTTCACTCATAGCAGGAGTGTAAGGGATTAGAAAAAAATAATAATAATTGTAATGAAGTAAAAACTAAAATCAACTAAACAACTGAGACATTCTGTGGAGGAGAAGTGAATAGTATAAAAACTGAGGTGGGAAGAGCACACAGGACTATGGTGATGGCACATACATGAAGTGGTGGTGGAAAGTGCATGGGGGTTACAACTGAGATGAGCAAAATGTACAAAATGAAGAATGATTTTATACACACACACACACACATATATATAATGATATAAATTATATAATCAAAAAGAGAAGAAAATGATTGGTTCAAATAGTTAACAAATTGATAGAAGTCAAATATGGGCTAGCAAGAGAAAGTGGAATCACAGATGGCTTTAGAAATATGGGGATTTTATACCCTCTTGATGACTCTCTCTCTCCTCACACCTCAAAAATATATTGACCAGAGTTGTGATAAAATCTTCCATCAGGGTACAGGATTGTAAGTGGCCAACAGTGGAAGGGATTCAAAATGTCACCTGAGCACTTCTCCTCTATTGTTCCCTACCAAAGAAAATATCAATTTATATAGTGAGAAAGGCAACCAGTGAAAAATCACTGAAGCCAAGGAAAGGAAAGGGGGGATGGGAGAAATGACGCTCTGCCCAGTAGGGGAATAGAGAAATATGTGTGCACTAGGCCTAGAGCTACAGATATGGGGCAAGAATGTTGAGAAATCACACCCCAAAACCCAGAGACACAATGCCTACATAAGACTGAAACCTAATCAAAATAAAGAACAACTGTCCTCCATTCCCTACCAGACTAGCAAGCATTAGGTAACAAGCATTAATGGATTGGTGGAAACTGCTGCAAGAGTTGCCAAGAACATGGAGAAATGGACCACCTCTGAGGCATAGCACAAATTGGAGGGCTAATGGTAGGGAAGGAGCAGATATTGAGAAGGTCTCTTTTAAGAACTAGCCCACCCTAGATAAGTAATATCTTTGGAATATTTTGAGTGAGACCTGGGATGTACTATGGGTAGCCACACAAAAAGCAGCAATAAAATATGAGAATCTACCCAACTCCTAACTATTAATTCAAGCCCACACATGAAAAAAATCTTTCAGAAAAACATGCCAATTTCCAGGGACAAAAACCACCCAAAACAAAAATCTGACTTTCTAAAAGAGTTTACATGAAAGAAGGTGAATAGTATAGTATAAACAACCCATGAAATACCAAGAGACAAGACAAATAGCACAATTATATTCAACTATAAACACAAGGTCAAGAACAATTACCTAAAGTGAGACACAAAGAGAAAAAAAGAATGAAAAAAATATTAAAATAACATCTAAAAGTTGTGGAACAATATATTTAGAAGGCAATGGAAAATTTGAATAATAGTGTCATCCGCTTGACCCAAATGATATACAACAATTCCTCTAGCAAAAGTACATTCTTTTCACATGCATGTCAAACATTCACCAAGATAGAGTATATTAGGGACCATAAAACAAGTGCTAACAAATTTAAAATAATCACAATCCTGCAAAGTATGTTTGGTCTGTAAAAAATGTAAAGTTGAAATCAGTAATGAAAGATATTTAGAAAAATCACCAAAGGTTTAGAAATAACATCACAACTTCTAAGTAATCCATAGGTCATCTTGAACTGAAATAAAAATGAAAATATAATTTAAAAGACCATTATAATAGTGTTGAAGAAGTTCTAAAGTGAAGTTTATTGTATTTAATTATCAAATTAGAAAAGCAGGAAATGCTCAAGTGAGTAGTGTAGGGGAGGGGTTTTAAATGTGAAAACTATTCTTAGCTTGAGGGCCATAAAAAATGTCATGTGACATATTTGGCCCATGGACCATAGTTTACCTCATCCTGATTTAGAAAAAGAAGCACAAATTCAAAGCAAGAGGGACAAAATAATAAAGATGAGCATGAATGAATGAAAAGCAATAGAACAAAACAGTTGAATGCAAAAGTTGAAAAGATAAAACATTGATAAACTAGTCAAGAAAAGGACACACAAATCATGAATACCAGTACAGATCCCACAGATACGAAAAGGATAATAAAGTAACACTTGATAACTTAGATCAAATGGATCTTTCTATGAAAGGCATACTACCAGAATTCACTACCGAAGAAATACATAGCCAGAGTAGCCTGATAACTATTAAGTTCATTATTGAAAACCTTCTTATATAGAAAACTCCAAATTCAGATTTTTCACTGCAGAATTCTGCCAAATATATAACAAAGAAACAATCTTCCCATATAATTTCTTAAAATAAATAAGAGAAGGAAACATTTCCCAATTCATTTGACAATGCTATCATTTCCCTGATTTAAAAACCAGTTAAAGGAAAACATCAAATGATTTCACTTATAGGAGGGCTACAGAGGAACCACATAACGTATCATGAAAAAATAATTATAATAAATAAGAAAATAAAATTACCAACAGGCAAATATAAATCAGACATTATGCAGGGGACGGGGGAAAGAAGTGTAGGAGGGAAAAGCACAAGGGGCTGTGGCGAAGGTGCAGGGATGACTTGGTGTTGGGAATTTTACAAGGACTACAACTGAGAAGAGAAAGCATACATTGTAAAAAAAAAAAGAAGAATGATGTAAAATATATATAAATAAATAAGATACAAAAACCTAAAAATCAATATCCGTCATGACCATAGACTTAAAAGCTCTCAACAAAATGTGTGAAGTCAACCAAATTGAATCATCCAAATTGTGGTGGGCTGGTTCAGCACTTATAAATCAGTCAATGTAATTAGCCTCATTAACAAGCTAAAAGTGAAAAACTATATGATCATCTCAATAGATGCAGAAAATGTTTTTAATACCCATACTTAATGAGACTGTAAGAGATCTGGTCATTGCTAGCTATGAAAAAAAATTATATGCAATACTGAAGACTTTCCTTCTAAGATAAAAACAATGCAAGGATATCTTTTCTCACCATTCCTGCATCATACCAGAAGTTCTATCTGGTTCAATGAAATGGAAATGGAAATTTGTTAAATGTACAGATCGTAGAGAATGAAAAGAAAAAAAAACCCTTTATTCCAAGATTGCCATATTATGTAGAGAATGTCCAGAACTTATAAGTGAAGTTAGCAAAGTTACCAGATGTATAAAGGTCAATATCAGAATCTCAGTAAGATTCTATATACTTGTTATGAACAATTGATATCTTTAAAATACTACATAAACTAACATCCCCCACCCAAATTACTTTGTCGTAAATCTAACAAAGTGCATGTAGTTATCTGTAGATTAAAACTGTAAAGTGCTGATTATTGAAATCAAAGACATAGAGAAATGCACAGTGTTCATGAGCAAAAGATTCTCAGTCACTAAGATGTTAATTCTCCCAAAATTAATCTGCAGATCTAATGCATTCTCCAAACATTCTAGTTGTTACATAATAGTTATTACAGGCAAGATCACTAATGGATGCTAAAATTTGTGGGCATAAATTAAGAATAACTTATCCTATATTCTGTAAATCTTTTAAAGAAACTATTATCTCTCCCAAAATGTTTATTAACTACAAGAGAAAAAAGTCACTTTACTGTAGAAAAACTTGATGAGATTAGGAACACAATTAAGATCTAGTGACATGTACTCCCTTCTGGTATTCTTGCTAAAAATGTAAAATCTCAATCCAAATGTGAAGAAATGGACAAATCCAAATTGAAAGATATTCTATGAAGTAACTGCCCAGTATTCTTCAAAATTGCTTCAAGTTCCTGAAAGTCAAAGAAAAATTGAGGTATTTTCACAAATGAGAAGATACTGAGGAGATATCACAACTAAATACTGTGTAGAATCCTAGATTGGATTCTGAAACAGAACAGACATTAAATGGAATTGGCTGAAAACTAAATAGAGTCTTATTTTAGTTAATATATTGTTGTTGACAGATATGCTAATGTTCATATTAAGAGAAACTGGTAAAGGGTATAGAAACTCTACTATGTAACTTTGTAACTTTTCTTGTAATTCCAAAATTACTTTGCTTGAAAAAAAAAAAATAGGTAGCAACCAACGCCCCAATGTGGGAATCAGCATTCCTTTGAAATGAACATAGTCAATTCATTTTGAAGTTTGGGACTCTAAAATATAAATGTCATGAATGTTAAATTCTTATTAAAGGATTTTGTTGTTACCAACTCCAGAAAGTCTGATCATCTCTTCTCCCCTCTGTCCCAGTATTCACTTGAGTGTCCCTTTTTTCTGTGCTCACTTTGACATTTTCTTCCCCCATTATCTGAGACTCATCTTTATGCTTGAAATTCTTAGTATCTAGTCCATGGTGGACATCCAGTAACATTTCTAGAAATAAACCTGTTCTTTTCCCACAACTTTGTTCCTCTTGTTGAATGGCACCATCTGGCATAAGCCAGGAACACAGGAATCATTTTTGTTTAATCTCTTTCTCACTATTCCTTACTGCTTTTTACCTCATAAATCTCTCACTGATCTGTCAATTTCTCTTCTTCTTAGCCATAGTCCAGTTTATGTCTCTTAATTGAGCTGTTCATATATTAGTCCTCCAGTGTGAATCCTCATTCTATTCCCATTTTCCTACTTCGTGTTGTCAGCCTGTTTTATACTCACTGTAGCCAGAATAAGCTTTTCCAAAAATAAATCTTATTTTCTTTTGCAATGTTCAGTGTTTTTAGGATAAGAACAAACTTCATACTATTACATGACCATTTCTGATCTTGTCCCAAACTATCTCCTTAACTTCTTGTCACACCCACTTTCCTAACTAGCCACTAACCTTCTTTAAGACCCTCATATGGGCCAGGCCCTTCATTAATATGTCCCTTTCACTTGAACTGTAACCTCCAGAAGGATAGGGAGTATGCTTGATTTTGTTCATGCTAACTCTGGCATTGTACTAACACATTAAAATAGTTGTCAAGCTCACATTTATCAAATTCAGCTGACTACCAAATGAATAAAAAAATAAGCTATATTGTCCTGAATGATAAACTATAATTGCAACTGAGTACATGTGCCCAATGTGAGGTTAGCCATCTCTTCTAATGTTCACTGGAACATTAGTGAGTAGGATTTGGGCTATAAAGAGTTCATATCATATCATAACCCGGGGTAAGAAACTCTAATCCATATCTTTTTCGACTGTCAATCTTCTCTTCCCCTGTTACGTAACAAGTCAGATATCCCTAAGTATAACAACAGGAGTCTGACTACAGTGAAACTCAAGGGAACTTTTTATATATACAGTTGTCAAAACTCATAGAACTATTATGATTTTGAAGAGGATGAGTTTTATTGTATGTTACTTAGACCCAAATTAAAAATCATTCCCTAAGTATTTAAAGTAACCTGTCTTTTCCCAAGAATCTCATCTTTCTGTTCTTACTTGGCTATGGAAGTTGTACTCATGTACTTCATACAGAGATTAAAAAGCTGCTCCAAATCCAGAATATTCCTTACTCCCTGTGTTTTCTCCTTACTCTCTATTTCTAATTCCATGAATTTGAATGAAAAAATGAATGAGTGAAAAACAGAAATTGTTGGCTTCTACCAGGACATCTCTGAGGCCATTCTGTTTCCATGATAGAATGTCCTTACTCGTTTCCACCTGGTTTTTCCTCACACCATTCCTTTAAATGACACTTGCAAAATTGCTCAAGTGTTTCTTTTCTTTCCCTTGTCTTTTCTCTACTGGGTTATATAGATTTAAAATGAAAGAATTAGAGAGGGCATTTCACAAGAACAAGGTTTCCTAAATGAAGACTAAGACAAAACTTTTTCCCCCAAATAAAAATATTTAAACACAGGAGTTTGACTTTGTATTTGGAGTTCATTTATAAGGTCCAAAACAAAAAATATCAAAAGATATGTACTTTGATTTAACAAAGAGCCTCACCTGGAGAACTCAAAAGAAATGATTGAAATCAAAATGGCTATTTTGCAGGGCTATCTATTTTGACTTGCTACTGCCAACCCTGAATCCATTTTTTTAAGGTTGTATGCTTTTATGAAGATTCATTTTTAAGATTATAAATGATGATCTAATTTGAGTAATGCCTGTGTCATAGAATAATTGTCATGTTCATCATGAGTTTTTTATATTTCTATTTTTTGCCAAAACTGGTTTCTTTTCTGCCTATTTAGTGACATAACAGATAGAAATGTATAATACACATTGTTTTAGAGTAAAATCATGACAAAGAAATGCACATTCATTGGTGAAATGCAAATGTAAATTGTTTGAAATATACAAGGTCCTATAATTTGTTCAGAATTTTTCTTATGTCTCAATTTTGGAAAGAAATGTTAAATTCATCCTTGATATGGTATTGGTTTGCTTCTGCTTTTAATTATAGTAAAGCTATTAGTTTTGGATTTGTGTACCTATGCATCTATTAGAATGTTGTTGAGTCTCTTAAGATAATTGGTGATTCTTGAAAGCAAAAATCTTTTTCATAGAATTTTCTGTTGAAAAATAGTTGTTCAACCTAATTGAGGAAAAGATATTGTAGAAGTCAGCTGTATAGTCTAAATATTTGGCTTAGACTTCATCACCAATACCATAGTCTGGACTTCAAGGTCTCACCAAACAACAAGAGCATGTATTTTCTAGACATAGAACAGTACAACCTGAATGGGTTCCTACACTCATTCCCACATAGGTGTGTGTGTTAGCTTCCACATACCAACAAACAATAGTCAGACACTATAGCTAAGAATTCTACTCAATTCTGAAATTACCTGGAGATAACATAGATTTCACAGGTTAAACGCTCAGCCCTAACAGACACCCCTTTCTCCCCCTTCAGCTACCAGGCTGTTACCTTTACTTCTGGCCTTCTGGCTATAAATCAGAGGTTCCCACAGTCCCTTCCTCAGGGTCGATTAATTTGCTAGAGTGGTTCAGGAAATGTTTTGCTTACGAGATCATTGGTTTACTATAAAAGGATATGACTGTGGGACAATCAGATTGAAGATATGCATAGGGCAAGGAATGGGGAAAGGACAAAGAGCTTCCATGCCTCTCAAGTCACATCATTCTCCTCAAAACTCCACACATTAAACAACCTAGACATTCTCCAAACCCAGCCCTTTTGGAGTTTTATGAAGACTTCATTACATTATGAAGACATCATACAATAAGTGTGATTGATTAGCTCTTTGACCATTGGCAATTCATTCCATCTCCATGTCCTCTTCCTTCCTCAAAGGTCTTGAGTGGGACTTAGATGTCTCCCCTCTAATACTCACATGACAGTTTCACAACAGTGCATTGCCTTTTATAAATAAAGATCTTATTTTTAGCCCATCATGAGTATGGAATTGTTCCAGATTACTTTTCTGGCTCTAATGAGAACATTCATATCAGTAAATTACCAGTGGTGATATGGGGGGGTTGTGAATATTCTCTATTACAAAATGATTTTTTTTCTTAGCAAACTCTTAAAAAAAAAATCTTTCTCTTTTAGTTTATTAGTATTCATTAGGGAATAAAAATATTAACTGTTTCAGATACTACATGCCAATCAGTTTGTTAGATAATTTATTTACTTTGGCCCTTTGAACAACAATGTGAAGTAAGTATTGTATCACTTTTGGAGAATTAAAATCAGAATAAACAACCTTCACTAGTACTACTGAATCACGGAACAGTGTTTCAGACCTGGCGCTCTTAACAAAGCCATGTGAAGAGTGAAAGTTTTTTATAGACACTTACTTTTCCTTTCCAGGCATGAGTAATAAAGATCTGGTTTCCTAAAGATCATATCGAACAGTTGATTTTATTTTAAAATGGATTTGATCAGTTGTAACATTTTGTATTTGAAATTAATAATTGCCACAAACTACCTGCTTTTACCACTTGGCTAAACAACTCCGTAAGTACTCAGTTATGTAGCACAATTAGTGAGTTCAGAATTGTCTCATCAATAAATAATCCATTGTGGTTGACAAATTTGAGGGTTTTGTTCTTAAAGAACAATAAATTAATGGAGTTTATCCATTTTGAATGTTAAGAATGAACAAGGACTGATTCCTTGAAATGTTGAATAACACCAAGGAATCATAGAATACTAGAATTGGAAGAGATCATAAGGCATGTAATCCAGCAGTTTTTCAGCTCACTTTGTGATTTAGGGCTACTAGAGGAGAAGTTAGACAAGTCACCTCTCCCCGCCACAATACAGAAAGCTCTACCTTACGTGCATTTTGTATTAAGATCTATTTGAAGACATGGTTTCACATCTTTAAAAAAAAATTTTCACCATTTAATTTTACAGATGGCACTTTAAGATCCAGGGATGCAAATGACATTTCCAGGGTGATCTTATTTGCTACTATAATTCTTTTTTGTGCAAACATTTTTGGATTATCTTCTATACCCTAGTCACTATGCTTGGACCTCACAGATGAGTGAAAGAGAGAGATGGATAAACAAATAAGTGACAGCCCAGTATGACAGGAAGTTTATATAGAAGTCCTGAGAGAAATCACAATTTGTGCAAAGTTCTAAAGATGGAACTGATTTTGCCAAGTTTTGAAAAGAGGAAGATGCCTACTGTCAGCTGAGAACAGTGTATACCCAGCCATAGAGGTATGAAAAAGCATGACATGGTCAGTCCATATGGAAGGGCTTTCTGGGATAAAATTTCAGTAGTTAAGGGAAAGGTGATTACTGTAGTTGGGAAGGACCAGATGAGGAAGAGTGCTCCAGAGCAAGTGAGAAGAGGTTTCACCTTTTGGAAAGTAGGGTGCTCTTGAAGACTAAATATGATAAGAAGAGTGAGTGATCATTTATGTTTTTCAGAAAAGTTAGTCTGGTGGCAGTGACTGAATCCTAGAGAGTAAAAATTGCGACTCTAAGTTGCTCCCTAGCCCTCTTGACTCTTTCACTTACTGGTTCCTAAAGATGGTGCCCCTAGGCCTTTCCCAGAGGCAGCATGCGTCCATTAGATGTTTTGTTAAAGGTGTTTTGTCTTCCAGAGGTCTGCCTGCCACAGCACAGCACAGATCAGATTTGGAGGAGCTTTTAAAACAGAGTGTTTGACTCTCTGTGAAATCCCTTTTTGTGTTCTGCTTCACTTGAAATGACATTATGACTTACTGTGAGACAGGATAATTTGTAGTTTCCTTTGTCATCATCTTCTTTGGATGTCACAGACCATGGAGTGCTCTGCATTGGTTCAGAGGAACTGAAAATGGGAAGGACACATGATTTTTATATTATTGTTTCTCTTGAGTATTCTTGCTTGTGATGGATTTTGGCTCCAGGCGTGAAGATGTATGGAGAAGCAGCCTGTTGGGAGAGTGCTTTATGTTTCACTTGGCTTTTCTGGGCCTAAATACAGTATTAAATGATTTGTGTGGCACTTGCATGATATTATATTGAAAGGCTATTGTTTTATCAAAAGGTGCTTTAGCACATACTATGAAGGCTAGACTTTTTTTTTTAAAAGATTTATTATTCATACAGAACTGGGGTACAGGCCAGAGATGTGGAGAGTGATAGGATTCACCAGAGACAGAGCGGGGAGCAGACCAGGCAGATTGACGAAGCACACTGCTGAGGGGAGCAGCGGGCGGGTCAGGAGAGGTCTGCCACGCCATGTGGTCACCTCCGAGGCAGGCAGGATCGAACTCATGCAGAAGTGGCTTTAGCTTCTTAATGCTGTGCTTTAACCCGCTGCGCCACCAGGGAGGGCCGGCTAGACTTTTAATCTATGGCTTCTGTGTATAAAGAAAAGTCAAGCCAGATTTCTTGTCTTGAATGATTTTAATGAGTGACATTAGCAATTGCTCTTTAAAAACCTTTTTTTCTCATCAGAGCCCCAAAATGATTGTCTTTAGTTCTGGGTAGGCTAACATCTCACCATCCTGTCTCCAAGCCTATATAGTTTGTCTCTTAAAATACCTATGCTTTAAAATAAAATCAGTTTCTCCTCCTACATGAAAGTCCTTTGTTGTCTTTCTCTAAAGAAACACAGAAGAGGAGACTTCTGTTAGGTAAAAATTGCTAGGGACAGTTCATTCTTGGAAAACCCCCAAAGTAAACCTATAGAACTTCTTCAGAATTTATCTGCTTCCTGGCCCTCAAAACTTTTTCCAGAAGACCTTTTTTGGGAGATTTTAAATATTTGGATAGTGGCAAAAATAAGAAAACATTCTTTTGCCAGAGAAAAATTGAATAAAATTCTAAGAAAGAATCAATTACACAACTTCAAGAAGTCTCCAAAAGTTGCTCATGGCAGTAATAAAATAGTAAATAGGAACAGGCCAAAAGAAAATGCTATGCCTATTCTCCTGAAATCCATACAGTGCTCAATGTACTTCATCCCTTCAAAATAGTGTCTCTATAAGGTCTTCTAATGCATTCCTCTTCCTAAAAAACTTAAAACAACAACAAAACAGGGAAAGCATTGCTTCAGTTACTACAGTGGGTTTGACACGCCCCAAAGGAATCCCCGTTTTGTATGCAATAGTTCCTAGGAGGAAGAATAAACATTCATTAATCACCTATCATTAATGGATTAATTCAAGTTCCCCTATTCATTGCAACAGTGCTAAAGATTATACCTTGGTAAGGAAACAAATGTATTCAAAGACATTTCCTTCTCTTTCCTTTCCTTTTCCTTGCACACTCGGGTAAGGTGAACCAATACTAATAAGACTGAATACCAACAAGTAAGACTGAGTACCAAGTGTATATGCTATACATAAAAGAATTGAAAGAAAACATAGATAGTGAGCATTGTGTCCCCCCAAACCTAGAGTGTATTGAAAAGTGGGATAAAACTTTCTTTTGTAGAAAATAGAACTAGCACGGGAAAAAATACCATTTACTGTGTGGCTTCTAGGTGCCAAACTCTACTAGGTGCACACATGCAGTCACTTTAAGCCTTACAACAATCATGGAAGGTTAAGTGTTCTTTTCCTCATTGCAGATGCAAAATAGGCATCAGTGTGGTGAAGTAACTTCCACAATGTGATGTAGTTACTAAGTGCTAAGATAGGGATTAAATCAAACTCTTCACATAAAATCATCTAACCACCAAAAAAAAAAAGAGTAAAATATTCTATTTTTATATTTTTCAGGAAAAGGGAGAATATCTTTAATAGATTCAGAAAAGAGTTCATAATTTCTCAAAAGTTAAAAATTTATACTACCTTCATATAAGAGGAACAGACTGAGGAGGTTGGAGCTATGTAAGCCTTGTTTTATATTTCCTTTTAACACTTTTTCATTGGTGATAGTGGTAGCTTAACTCAGTATAAGAAAGGAAAAAAAAAAAACCTCTTTATATTTCTTTCTCTTTAAAGTTCTTTAGGATTGAGAAACCTAACATTAGAGAAGTAGTATGGTGTACTGGGTAAGATTATAAGATCTCATGTCAGATTGCTTAAATTTAAACCCTAACTCTACTATATAGTAATTCTCTTGTCTCTGATAATAATATTGCTTCATCTCATTTTCCCCATTTCTAAAACGTAAGTCATAATAGTAACAACTCATGGCAGATGTGAGCATAAAATTTATAAAAATGTGTTAAGGTCATAGGACAGTAATTCCTTCTAGGGATGATTGTACTTTCCAGGGAACATTGACAATGTGTTTTGGTTTTTTTTTTTTTAAAGATTTATTTATTTTATGCATACAGAACTGGGATACAGGCCAGAGGTGCAGGGGTGTTGAGAGGATTCACCAGAGACAGAGTGGGGAGCAGAACAGGCCGACTGACTAAGTACACTGCTGAGGGGAGCAGAAGGCGGGTCAAGAGAGGTCTGCCACACCATGTGGGTCACCTCCGGAGCAAGGATCAAACTCATGCTGAACTGGCCTTAGATTCTTAGTGTTGTGTTTTAACTGCTGAGCCACCAGGGAGGGCCCCAACATTCTTGGTGGTCACAATTTAGGGGAAGGTTGCTACTGGGTAGAGATCTACTGGGTAGAGATCAGGATGCTGCTAAACATTTTACAGTGCATTAGACAGCATCCCACAACAAAAATTATCCAGCAAAAAATGTCAGTCGTGCTAAGGTTGAGAAGCCCTGGTTTAGCACAGTGAATCAAATATACATTTCAGTGTCTGCTAGTTTGTGTTAATGACTAAAAAAAAATCTGAAAGAGCAAGTAACACTATGATGCATTTATCTTTTCTGGACAGTTAAAGTCAAACTTTCATCTCAAATAATAGCTTCTTGATCTAACTAATAGAAATTCAATCTTATATTTTAAAAAAGCTTTAAAGAATGTGATTTTGTGATAGTATAAATGAATATCAGTCCAGGTCTGAGGCTTTCATATGTGTTTTATAAAAAGTGTTATAGTTAGGGCCCTCCCTGGTGGTGCAGCAGGTTAAAGCACAGCACTAAGAAGCTTAAGCCACTTCAGCATGAGTTTGATCCCCACCTCAGAGGTGACCCACATGGCGTGGCAGACCTCTCCTGACCCGCCCTCTGCTCCCCTCAGCAGTGTACTTCGTCATTCA
>NW_004567109.1:57891221-58043784 GCF_000260355.1 Condylura cristata
AAAAAAGTGTCATCTTTTTTGTTATTCATGTAGCTACATTTTATGACATAGGTAAAAAATATTTGGTTACAAGGTATAATGTAATAGCATTGATAATACATTGAACATATTGTTATATTTGGTATTATTTTAATATTATTATTTGGTATTTTTATATGGTATATGACTGAATAGACATTCACTAAACTTTTCTGAGTCTCAGTTGTCTTAGTAGTAAAATTGTGATATGAATGTGTACTTGCTTCATGCAGTTATTAGCATATTGATCAAATGAGATGAGACATATAAAGGATTTCACCATGTGCCTAGCACATAACAAGCCTTCCATAATGATAGCTCTTCAGATCATCTTCATCATCATTGTCACCATCCCTGGCCCAGGAACTTCATGACATAGAAGTGGTGGGTAAAAGTCTAGAGAGGCCAGTAGGAGACAGATTGCCATCAAAGTAAACCTGCCTTTGGGCTCGTTAGCTGTCATACACAAGCCAACTAGTGTAGCTTTCTTTACCTGCTGACTTTACCATTTCTAGAAAATCATCTTCAAATTCCTTGACCACTCTGCAAGATCTCATTCCTAGTTTGATACCTACCAATACCCACATTAAGCATTTGAGGATACCCTGAGTCTTTTGCTTTATTCCTTTTTATTGATATCTGCATTATGCTTGCTTTCTACAAGTGACTATTAAGATGTCAAGTAAATTTTTTTTTCTCAAAAAATCTTATCACACCCATAAGGGAATCTGCAAGGGAAGACTTTTTCTGTCTGGGTCCTCTCAACACATGACTGTTAATTTTATTCTTTTAATTTATTGTAATTTTATCTTCTAAATTGTATCATATTTTCCTTTGAAGTTCCTAGCTTGGTTTGTTCACAAAACAGAAATGAGATATTTTGGGAGAAAACAATGGGTGGTTTGACTCTGCATGTGATAAAGAGACAACTGTAATTGCTTTCTCTCTGTTTCTGGAAGGTAATTTGTGGCAGTTTGTTCTTGTACTCTACTTGGGCAGTGGAGAGTGGAATCTGTAGTCATGGCTTAAGCTTAGAGTGGTTTGTATCTATCTACACTAATGTATTTCCTAAGGAGCCATCACTATCCCTTTATAAACGTGCCTTTTTAAAAGTAATTATCTTAAATCTAAGCAATGTATTTTAATTTTGAAGAAAGGTAATTTTTCTGACACTAAAATATTGAAAATCCTGCAAAGGAAAAAAATCCATTTTTAAATAACATATCTCAGCAGTCAGTTTGCAGGTTGCTGCTCAGTCCACTGAGTCCACTTGACAGATCACATGAGCACCCGTGAGCAGATGTGGGGGGCCACGCAAGTGGGGTGTAAAAGCAGGAACCAGCAGTGTTGGCAAACTGGCAAATGCTCTGTTTTTGCTAAACACCTGCTTTTTTGTATTCAGACTGTCCGAACCATCTGCTTTTATATTCTCTTTACCTACTGTCAGCCATTATGGAGTTTAAAAAAGCTTTAAAAGTGGTTGGGAATTTTTCACAGTAAGCTAGAAATCCATACCACTTTTTAAAAACCTTGTGCTCTTAGGATATTCCCATTGAATCCTCCAGAGAATAGTTACTTTTTAATTTAGGGGCAGTGTGTTATATGTTCTGTAATTAAAATGTTTTTTCCACTCCTAATTACTTACGCTCAGACATCAAAAATTAAACTGCCCAAATAGATAGTTGGCCATACTGTGATACATTAACAATAGATGAATAGTGACTGAATATAAATGATGTTTTATCTTAACAAAAAGTAAAACATTGCACAACTTGATGAGAAGTCCTAGTTCTTTCAACCTTAGTCATTTTCTTATATACAACTGATGTTTTCAATCAAATAGTATTTATAAAGTACCTATTGCTCATCAGATATTGAAGTAGGCATTTTACTAAAATTATGGCTAATTCTCTCTACAGTGTTAGAGATGTTCATCTACATTTTGTAGATGAAAAATTGATTCACAGAGAAGTTGAGAAAATTGTTACACTTAAGACTGGGAATTTGAACTCTGGTTACCCTGGCTTTTCTGCACTGCTTCTGAAAAATGCTGTATCAAAAAGATGATTTGATATGTTATAGGTTCTGCATCTATAGGAATCAGGGCTGGTACTTTTTTATTTAGTTGTAGGCAAACACACTTCATTTGGCTTGTGAAGTTCATTTTTCACAAGCCTTTCATAGTAGAGTAGACATTTTGTTTTCTTTAGTCATTGAGAAAAACTGTTGGCACTTGATCTTTGTTTCTGCTTTTTTCCAAGGTTTCAAATAAAACTTTCACTTAAAAAGAAAGAGAATGTGTGTAGCCTAATTCTAAAAATTTATAACTAATGTGAATTTTCCTTGAGCTTTCAGTCTATCAACAGTAAGGATCCTAGTAGCCCTTAAGATTGTGCTCAGGATAGAAGGACTGTGTTGTCACATGTTTTTGACTTTGTCACTACCCAAGAATGTGGTAATACAAAACAGACCACAAAAATGGCAATAGTTAAAATAATACAAAAGCATAATTTTAATAATACATACTACATGTCACTTTTTAGAGCACAATGAAAGTAATTGGTCTGTTACACCACTAGGAAATTAAACTGTATAACTGGGATTATTGTAGTAAGGTTGTTTGTTTGTTTCAGTTTTTTTAGTAAGGTTACTGATAGGACTTGAAATTCTTCTTAAATAAGTCAGGTGGCCCTTCAGCCCTACATTAAGTTGAGGGAAAATCAGAGTACTCTTCTTTTTGTGGTGGATAACAAAATTTATGGACATTGCTTTTCGAAGCAGTGTGGCAAACTGAAAATACAGATTTGATGAGTTGATAAGTCCACTAATAAAAGAATCTGAACTAAGCAGTAGTTATTAAGGAAAAATAGAAATAACTGGCCTACATCACTAGCCTTTGAGGTTATTGCTCATATTAGGAATACAGGGTGTTTGAGTTATAATCAGAGATGATAATGAACCAAAAAAGCAATTGAGCTGATACACTTACTACACTGCATTCTTTCATAATTAACATAGTAGTGCCCTCCTTCAAGTGCCTGGCATTCCTTAAGAAAATAGAGACAAAACTGTCATAGTTCTTTTCAAATCCCAGCCCTAACTACTTGACATGAGCAATACAATTTATGCAGAATTTCTTTTCCACATTCAATACATACTTTTGGAATCTTCGACTTAGTGTTATTTTTGGTGCACATCTTAATTTAATTTTTTTAAAAGATTTATTATTTATGCATACAGAACTGGGGTACAGGCCAGAGTTGCAGGGGCAGTGAGAGGATTCACCAGAGACAGTGGGAAGCAGAACAGGCAGATAGTTGAAGTACACTGCTGAGGGGAGCAGCGGGCAGGTCAGGAAAGGTCTGCCACACCATGTGTATCACCTCTGGGGCAGGCGGGGATTGAACTCATGCTGAAGTGGCTTTAAATTGTTACTTTAGTGCTGTGCTTTCACCCAGTGTGCCACCAGGGAGGGCCCTTAATAAATTTTTATAAGCAGATGAACTCCTCCAAGAAATTGTGTGTATGAAGATAGCGATTATACTCAGTTGAAGGATGTGTGGAGAATGGAAATTTCTAGCTGAATGTAAAGAATTAGAAAAATAAGAAACCAGAGAGTAATATGATCATAAAGGTCAGAATATTAAGATTGGAACACATAGTATTAGATACTGCTTATAACAGAAGGTCCAAGAGGAATGAGAGCTTCACTCCTCTGGCTGTGACCTTTCATACAGACTGTAGTCAGAAAAATCTTAAACAGCACTTTCATCCATCAGGTTCATGCCGCTAAAGACTGCTCTGTTGCCTGCATGAAGCCAACACTCCTCAGAAAGTCCTCCATAATTGTGTTACACCTGTTTGCCAATTTTAGTTCCCACAACATCCCTCTGAGGCTAACTCATCCTCTTTACATTGTAGTTTTTCTCTTTTTCCTTCTTTCCTTTCCCTACACCTCTGGTGTTCTGTTCAAATAATCACTGTAAAGTTCTTAATACCTGGATAATATTCACTAAAGCTTAGTTAAATAATAATGAAAATAATGGTCACAGTCATTGTTTATGATGTGTTTTAACTTTAATTATACCTTGTAAACCTGGAAATAATCTAATGATGAAGGTGTTCTTAACCCCGGTTACACAGTAAAGTAACCTGGCTACGATGCAGTGGTAGGAATTAAAATGTACAAGATTTTGCCTTTAGACCTAACTTGAAATTCATTAAATAATCAACTGTGTAATTCCCAGTTTCACTCTCCTTAAGTCTTTTCTGCTCTGTCCTTCTTTTCTTTTTTTTTTTTTTAAAGATTTATTTATTTATTCATACAGAACTGGGGGACAGGCCAGAGGCTCAGGGGCGGTGAGAGGCTTCACCAGAGACAGAGTGGGGAGCAGAACAGGCAGATCGACGAAGTACACTGCTGAGGGGAGCAGAGGGCGGGTCAGGAGAGGTCTGCCATGCCATGTGGTCACCTCAGGGCAGGAGGGAATCAAACTCATGTGGAAGTCCCTTTAGCTTCTCAGTGCAGTGCTTTAACACGCTGCGCCACCAGGGAGAGCCTCTGTCCTTATTTTCTTAACAAAGTTTGAGATTCTTGAGGACAGAACAATGTCCTATACTTACCTGTGTCTGTCAGTACAACTAGGACAGACTACATCATCAACTATTTTCTTACTGATTAATTGATTGAGTATGGATCAGGTAAGATGAAGTAGGAAGAGAAATTTTACTCTGATTCCAGTAATTTTTCTGAAATAGGTGTTAATTAAGCAGTGTTCTATTTGGAGATAGTGGCTCAAAAATAGCCATTGGTCAGATTTTAAGAACTGTAAGTTAGAAAAGATTCTTTATGAAAGCTGTAACAATGTTATTTGGAGCTAGATCAGTTCCACAGTCTTATTCTTTCATTTGCTATTTAAAGACTTGCAATTACTGCCATACTGTAATCCATGATGGGAAATACATGCTTAATCTTTGTCCCCTTTTCTGGTGTAGAGCTCCTAAAATCCTCAGAATTTTCTAGATGATAAGAACCAATAAAGGTGTTTTGATATTCTAAACAAACCCCTTTCAGCTACATCTGAGTTATGAAGTAGGTGATTTTTAGAAAACCCTTCAGCTGGTTGTCAGGGGAGTCAACCTTGTGATTAGAAGCTTTCAGTCCCACCCTTTGATCTTTAGATTAAAGGGGAGGACCTTGAGGTTGCTTGAGTTCAAGGGCTACTGATTCATGGTTTCATCAATCATGCCTATGCAATGAAGACTCCATAAGCCAAAAAGACAGGCTGGGGAACACATGAAGATTCTAGAGGAGTGACTCCCTCAGAGTGTAGAAGCCCACAACCCTTCCCCAAATCTTGCCCTGAACATATCTTCCATCTGACTGTTTTAAGTTACATTCTTTTATAGTAAACCAGTACTTTGTAATATGGCTTCCTGAGTTCTGTGAGCCACTTTTCCAAATTAATCAAACCTGAGAGAGAGGCTCTGTGGCATATCCTTTCTACAGCTGGTCAGCTTGGAAACATAGGTGACAACCTGGACTTTTGAATGGCATCTGATAGGGGCAATCTTGTGGGCCTGAACCCTTAACCTATGGGGTCACTATATCTAAGGTAAATAATGTCAGAATTGAATTAAATTCTCCATTGACAATTGGGGAATTATTTGGTGGTGGTGGAAAAAAAGACACATTGAGTTACAGATACATTCAATCACCTACTGTGTACTCAACAATGGGTCACAATTTGATTAGAGAAAGAGAGACCTGCTTTCTCTATTACAAACTGGTAGAGAATACAGACAGAGCCACCAGGCAGTCATTTAATATGATGAGGCCCATGAGTGGCTTGCAAAAAGAACAGTAGGAGCATATAGGAAAACACCTAATGTAATCTTGGGGAAGCCCAGGAGGGTCCCCAAGGGATACTGGGTTTCTTTTGGTATCACTAAGTTCTATGTATAACTAGGATTCTCTTACCCCTCTCAGTTGGCACCAAGAGCCACCTATTCCCTCCACTCTGTCAGATAAGTGTCATGTGTAAATTCAAGGTTATTTTACATTAAATTAATGAAATAGCACCCAATAGCAAGTTGAATTTGGATTTACTAGAATAAATACCAGTAAATACAGGTGTTTCTGATTGCTGGAAATCATTGTTGTCAAATAGTGAGCCGTTTTATTGTATAATCTTGAGCAGTCTCCTAACCACTTAAAAAGAACGAAAGAAAGAAAAATGGGGTTAGTTACACCTGCCCTACCCTACCTTCTTTGAATGTACATCCCTAGGTACAGTGAATAAGTCCTCTCCCGAGTGAAAGGAGAATAATCCTATGCTTGCAGCTTTAAAATAAAAATTTGTCAATGAGAACAGGAGAGAGAAAAGGGAAACCATAGAGAAAGTATTTTGTCAACTATTTTTCTTGGTTGCTAACTGAGAATTTTGTGACTTTTGAATCAGCTATAATATGGGGAAAGGTCAACAAACATGAGGACTTGATTCAACAAACATGAGGACTTGTTATTAAAAAGAAGCAAAAAATAAATTAGGAAATATGCCAGGCTTCTCTAATATTGCAGAATATTATATCTATTCTTACAGAATGCTATTTATGATAGTAATGATGCCCCTCTAAAAAACCTGTGACACTGAGATAAATTTTGAAATCTTCAAAAAATATATCTCCCATAAATTCCTAATTGTTAATTATCACTTATTCATTCTCATTTCTGAAGAAGGGGAAAATAGATCTGGATGGAGAAATATAGTGATGTATAGAATTTTTGTTCATTTGTTTAGTAGGTTGTCATCTTGAAGTAAAGATGAAATGGAACAAAGTTGATTGTGCCTTGAAAATTGAAACATTGTTCATCATGCATAATTGAAAAAGTTGAAATTTTGTAGGTATGAAACAAAAAAAAAAGCCACAGCTATGATAGCTATTACAGGAAATGGAGGAAATTAATAATAAAAGACAATACACTGCCTCATAAATAGCTCATAAATACATGCTCATCTTGAGATCAGAGGGTGAGAGCATTAAGCAAGTACCCTGATTAATTTAACAATTTAATCCTGGAATTGGAATATAGAAATTTCAGAATTCATTTGTACAAATAGACAAAAAGAGACAAAATAAACAGCTTACTTTCATAAAGCAGGATTTTGGGGTAGTTCTTATAGATAAATGATGATAATTTCTTTTTTAAAATACCTGGAAAAGATTGTCACAAAGCAAAAAGTGTTAGTGATAAATATTTCTTAGATAACCAGCCTGTAGCTTTTTTAAATGCAAAATATATTAAGGAACATATTTTGGTGTTTTGCTTTATACCCAGTGATCTTTCCTTTTATAATTTGTTCTAACAGCTAGGATCTTTGACTTTTTAAAGTCTGCATAACAGTAAGAACAAATTTGGGAGGCTGGGCAGGGTAGGTACTTTTTTTAGTATTTACTGAGTAAAGTTTAAATTAATCCTGATTACAACATCTTTGAATAACTTTTTGATGAACAATTCAGCAAACTTTTTTTTTATTATTTTTTAAAAGTCCAAAAGACTAGTTTACTACAAAGGTTTGTATTTTCTATCACCTCGACATTTGTGAATCACTCCCCCTCCCAAATATTTGGTAAAAATCCACAATTTACTAAAAACAGTTAATAGGACACAAATATAGACATTTCATGTGATGTACCATGTAAATGTAAACCTTTGTAGTTACATGTTTTTGTAGCAAGAGAATTGTTTTAAAAGGCATGTAATTTATTAGCTATCGGTAGCTGCTTTATTGCCTTGCCGCGCTGCAGTAATAAATAAAAGAAAGTGAACTGATTTTACAAATGGCACACAAGGTGCACATTTTGTGGGAAAAAAGTCTTTTTTTAAAGAATTGGCATTAAATCCTTTTTTTGTGATGACAAAGAGGCTAAGAGTGCAAACTGTATTTTCTGTTTATCGAAAACAGTCTTTTTTTCTCGGGGGCATTTTTTCCTATGATCATCAAGGGATTTCAAAAGCAATAAAGTGTGGAATCATTGTTCGACTTGAACAGTATTAAAACTTAGGTTTTAATTTCAGTGAAGTAATAAGATTTGAACCTGTCTCACATTACAGCACTGTAAGGCATTTAGCAATTGTATTTTAAAAGAGGTTTTTAAGATGCAGCTCACTTGTAAGCTAACTGTCTGTCAGTAATTAATAGTTTTTCTTCAGCATAGGCTGTTGTATCATACCAAAAAATATCTGGGTTTTTAGTAACACATTATGATCATTGTGAGTTTTCATTCCTAATTAGTCTAAATGTCTAATAATTTTTAGCTTGCTTCTCTGCTTAAAAGAAAAACGAGAGAGACAGTTAAGGCTACAGCATGTCTTTGGGCTTTTAAAGATGTGAATGTACATATACATGTGTAGTTCAATACATTTTACACCCAGCAAGTTTATGTGTCAGTTGGCTCATCCATTAAGCAAGCATTTTATCCTTCAATATTGTTTCCTAGTTTTTAGACATCACATCATTTGTATATGTAAAATATGTGAGCAGATACAGTTCTATATGGACAGCTGAACCCAAACTGACAATCTGGATTCTTCAGTGCTCAACAATGAAACGTATCTTTACTTCTCAAAAAGGCTTTAAAATATGAGCATTTCTATTAGATCAATGTGGCAACATACTTGCTGATGAAAGATTGTATTTACCATTTTGAATTGCTATTGAAAATAATTGCCTCTACAAAAGGAAACATCTGTATGATAGCACATGGTTAAAGCTGCCATCAATTTTTAACATTTGAGGGTTGAGCTATGACCTTTTATGATGACTGTGAACAGTAACTGCCTCCATTAGCCATAAGTTTTGTTTCTTTATTTTAGTAGATGGCCTAGACTGTAAATATTAGAGAATCTAAAATAAATCAACATATTATCCTAAGGATACAAAATGTAAGAGCTATTTGTGGTTGGGAACCTTTGACAGATAGTTTGGATGAAGCAGATGATTGCCTGCCTAGCGTATCTGGTCTCCATTGCTATGCCTGCAGGCAGTTTAGTGCTATGGTTGTATATTGATGTCAGGGTTAGTACTGAGTGGCTAGCAGTGACAGATGTCTATAATTACAGGCAATGCTTCCAGTATTTCTGAAAAGCCAGCCTATGTTGAACAATTATCTTATTTCTGCCTTGCCAAAGAGCATGTTCCAATTGCTAGTATTAGCAATGGTGAATACAGTGCTTCATCTGCTGCCTTGGGACAAATGTGGGAAAAGCACTTGGTTATAAAACATAAATGCAAAATATTTTTTCAACATTTTGAATTAGTTAAGTTCAGCATTTTCCTAATTTTTATCTCCCCATAATGTTTCTGTTGAAGGAGTTCTGAAATATAAAAGCACATTTGGCATACTTATTGGGATTTTGTTTTCCCCTAGGCTTATGTGACTCCCCAGCGCCAGTATCCCTTGCTTTACTGAGTAGATGTGCTTAAGCAAAGTTGGCTTTGAAACAAGTTTCTCCAATGTGAATTATATTTTCTGATTGGCTCCCACTACAAAATTAGAAATATGTTTCCATGGACAGTCTCCTTTTGATGAGGAAAGTTGTAAAATGATAGACCATGTTGAAATAGAGAAAGTTCCCCGGTGGCATTTGATTTGCCAGGAATTGCAATTCTGAATTTTTGTTTTAACCCTTTTCTTTTCGGTCTTCGGACACTGATATTCCACTCCTGAGGTATGCCCACTTCCTTCCATGCTTCCGCTAGGCTCACTTTCTTGACTCTTTAGAACTGTTTTCCCACTTGATGTTCCCATTTCTCAACTGTCCTTTTATCTGTCACTTGCATTTATAAGACATGGATGTAGCCTATACTTCCCAGCTGTGCAACTGCCTTATACTCTCCTCCCTTAAAATTCCTGGAGTTCCTGAAGATCAAAGAACTGGCTATTAAAACATCATCCATACTGGAATTTATAAATGTTGCATTTTCTGGTAATGTAGAATGAGAATAGGTTTTATCTTCAGTCTTAATCTAACTTATGTTAGATTTCTACTTTCTGGAGCTATTCATTATGTTTTCTTATTTAGTCTTCTCAACAGTATTCTGTTTAGAGGATATGATTATCTCATTTTAGAGTATGAAAAAAAATTAGGAAGGTTAAAAACTTGCTTGATAGCAGAACCTGGGTTTTAACAATATCATCCTCACCTAAACCCAAATTTGCTTTCCGTTGTACTATATTCTATTTAGATAAAAGTCCAGGCATGATCCACTTAAAGTGTAATGGTTGCTAAAACTAACATCACAGGTTTTACCCCCATATTTGCAGTTTTATTTCCCAAGCTAAACTGTAACCTATATTACTACAACTTGGATTTCCAGCTCAGACTAACCAAGAAAACTAAGCTAGATCCTCAATATTCTATATAATCCATCCTACTAAAGAAGAAACAACTCAACCCATATCTAGTGTCAGATTGATATATTCGTGTTTAAAGGGCAGACCCTTGTTTTTTCTTATTAGGTCTATACTATATAATCTAAATAGAATTGTAGAGTTAATTCATCAATAAAAATATTTTTCCAATGCTCGTTATGTATATGCGATATGCTTGTTAACCAAGAAGGAGAAACTCAATCAGGATTCTATGTGTATTGCATTATACATTACATTCTGTGTTTGTTCCTGATTGAAGTTACCTAGAACATATTGAACAAACATGCTCAATGCTGATAGAAGAAAATGATTACTGGGCAACTATGTATGCAAAAACCAACTGATTGGGTTTTTGTATATGTTGCACTAACTTCCAGTGTAGAGGTGTTGAGCAAAAAGACCAGGATGGAAACAGGATTTAGCATATTGCTACAGACTTTGCCAATTCAGAAAAGAGCATGTTAGTATGAAGGTGTTAATAGACTATCAGAAATTTAACTCATTCAGTGTATTTGGGGTAGGTTAAATTTTTCATTAACTGACTAGTGTGAGAGACAAAAATCGAAAGATAGAAAGGACTATAGAAACTCTATCTTTTGATAAAATTTGAGAATCTAGTGAAAATAGTTGATTGTAATTTCTTGGGCCATTATTCCTCTTGTTCTTGTATTAGGTTGTTCTTTCCAGAGGGACAGAGCATTGATAAGGTGAAGGTGCAAAAGTTGTTTAGATGTAGAAAATGGGACCTATTTTAAAGAAGCAATGTGGTGGTAGAGAATAAAATACTATTTGTAGGAAACATATATGAATAAAGTAAAACAAAATATCATTAGAAGTAAAGAAAGGAGACCTGGTAAAGTTCTTAACACTCACTATAATTATAATTTCATATACTTTTAGAGGATTTGGAGGAGCATGTGTATACATAAATTAGGGTAGGTGGTGGAAGACTCCATACAATTTACTTATCCTCTGAATGACTACAGAAATAATTTGCATTTATTGAAGATATGCTTTTACCTATCAAAAGATGACTTGGATTACTTAAGCTCTAATTGCCATTTTATACAATGAGAGTGCTTCTTAAAAAAGAAAAGGACTCATGAAATTCTTAAAATTTGTTTTGTCAAATATTATTTACAATTTATTTCTTTGAGGGAGAACTAACCTTTAATAACTGGTTTCTTGAATTATTTCTATGAAAACAAATTCATGATCTGTATGACCAAATCCCGGCCTTTAACGTTCTCACCGTGCCTCTGTTCACTGCCTGCAGAATAAACTCAGACTCCCCAGAATCACAAAGATCCTGAGCCACATTCGCCATGTATCTGAGGTTGGGAAAGTCCCTTCTGGTCTTCCCTTGTCCCTGACTTCAGGTGGCAGGTCCCTAAACTCTGTGCTTTTTAGGTTGTACGCCTGAGGAGTGATGTGTCCAGAGTTCCAGAGAAGGATTGGAAAATAGTTAAGGTGAGTTGAGTTACTGGCTATTGTGGCTCACCAGTCTTCATGCCTGTTTCACCATTTCCCCAGACACTTACTGCTACAGTAGATACACGTTCACAGGATAAGTGTAGGAGGATGTTGTCTCAGTTCCCTTTTCCATGTACTCTGTAATCCTGCAGTGTGCATGTTTCATAACCAATTGTTCACTAGTCAGCTGATAAAGCAGTATTACCTGTGTAGATTCTGTTCTGCCTGTGTGCATAGGTTTCTTCATTAGAACATTCTGAAGTGGCCAGTTCTATCCAGTTATTCATACCTGAAAAGAGAAAGTTTATTTGGCTGCATTGAAAAGCATCTGCTATGGAACAGTATCTGTGACACATGTGTCCCTCGCGCCAGAATGTGTTTCTGTTTCTGGCTGACACCTTTGAGAGGTCAGGGGAATTAAACAATCTTCTACCATCACCTTCTCAGAAACTTCAACCAACATCGTCTTCCTTGCTTCCAAATCCAATCATGTCATTTTGTAAATTTGCCACTACAAAGAATATAAATAAAATGTCGGAAATGTCCCCACAAAACCTCCTGCAAAAATTAAGCAAGCCTTCTAATATCTTTGAGCCAAAGTCATGGTCAGCTTCTTGTAAAATATATTATCCAGGGCTTTACCATGGCTTTAGCCACAGAAGACTAGTTTAACAGAAGTTTGGCCCCGACATGGAGTGAATTGGCAGCCGGCAGGAGCAAAGCCGTGTCAGGACAAATGTACAGTCCCCATCTTCTCTAGTTGGCTTTCAGCTGGTTGCACCACAGGAGTCTTGCTATGGGCTGTGTATCCTGTGACCAATAACTGGTGCACTCAGCCTGGGTCCCTGTTGGCTGGTGAAGGCCTGTCGGGAGACATTAGGTTCATGCTGGTGAAGATCCTTAGTCGGTGGCTCCCTGAAGGAAAAAGAGGCAAACAGCCAGCTTCTGTTGAACAGGTGGTAGTTAGAGCCTAGATCTGATTGGGGGTGGGAGGGAAAGAATCTCTCCAAAATTGCCAGTATTACTGGTTTTCACATTGTACCTATGTTCCTTTTCCTAATAAATGTTTGTTTAGAAACTAATCCAAAAATATCTCTGGCAGCATCTGGAGCCCTTCCTTAGCAGCCTGGATTTGGGCCCAAGTTAGGAATGGGAACCCCACTGGGGTGCAAGCAAAAGAGGAAGCATGTTCTTAGCCATGCATCAGTGGAGGCCCCTACTGGGAGAGGGGATTATCACAAGGCAGCAGGCAGCCCTGCACCCCAGCCTGCTGAGTTCGTGCTTTGTGCCACAGGATGTGGAACGAAGGAAATGTGAGGCCAAAGTGGTCGCTCCAAGTTTTCTTATACAATAGCTTATTCAGGCAGATTGGGAATGCCTCTGAAGAGATTTGTTAGGTACATCTTGCTTGTCCCCTAGCAAGATGGCCACCACAGATGGTGGGTTCAGATATTCCAATTGAAATAAATACTTGACGCTCATATTTTACTTTATACTTCCATAGCCATCTTTATCGTATGCCACTCTCGATTCCACTGAATGAGGCAAGCACACTTCTAACTTTTTATCACTTGATTTCTAAATTAGTGGTTTTAAAAGTTAAATTAGGGTGAAAGGTTTTTTATTTTTACCTGATTTAGGTCCTGTATTTTCCAGTGTTATTTTAATTAATGAATGTGGTTCTATCCAGTGTCTCAAGTTTGGGGATTTAAAATGCAGCAGTGATGTTTATACAATTCTTGTGTTGTGGTCATACATTAATTGTGATGGTTGTGTGTTTTAATTTTGCCTCAAATGTTAATGCAAACGCATCAGTATCTTTAGATGTAATCATTGAATGCTCTGTTAGTTCCCTTTTATGGTTCTTCCTCTCTTTTTTCTTTTTTCACTTTGATGGGGTCTTACTTAAAGAGCAAGACCTAGACCTCAAGGACTGTTGAAGCTGAATACAAAAATATGGAAATTGGGTTTTTACTCATAAAATGGGTGTTCCCAATAAGGTCCAAAATTCTTTTCCTAAAGAACTTTAATGTTTTCTTTATACAAGCAGATAAAAATCTTGATTGGTAAGTCATTTCAAATAGATTGAATTAGTGTTTTAAATTACACAATTGTTGGAATTTATTTTAATTTTGTAATAATTTGTATTAATGAATGAATTTTTGAGAATAAATTGGGTCAGAAAAGCTTATCATCTGATGACAGAATACTTTGTTGTTCATATCCACACTGCTAATTTTCTGCATGGAGCCTGCTTATAATATTCTAAAGCTCTTTGAGAAGTTATAACATCTTAAACATTTATAGAGGGCCTAAGGGTATTAGCTTACTGTAATTTTCTGAAGATTCATTATCTAAAATCTTAATTCATTATAACAACTCTTATGAAAACCTATAGAACCAGTGTTTTCTCTTATTTTCTTATTTGCACAGAATGAGAGATTCATTGTTCTTTTTAATTTGTTTCATGTGGAGCTTTTGAGTGCATTTCATAGAGGGCTGTTATTGAATTTCTGTGACTGTCATTATATATCCATACAACCTTTAGGAACTAATATTCTGGGTTTCCCAGTTCTGTAATCTACTTCAAATTTAAGGATTGACATAATTAGTTTCTTCAAAGTTATAACCAGAATGTTAGAGACAATGCTGCAGATACCAAGATCAAAGATTAGGATTGGGGGGAAAAAAAGGCAATTTTAAAAATTATCACAGACATGCTTTTATTCTTTATTAAATTAAATTTACAACTCAAAATCTTATTGCTATTTGTATGTTTATTCCCTCATCTGTTTTCTTATCTGGCTTCCATTTTAAAAGCCAGATATAAAATCTCTCTGACTACCTGCATATGCACAGGCAGCTTGTCAGTTGGTTAGTTGAGACGGTAGAGAATGTATTGAAGTATTTATATAAAGCCTTTTTCTGAAAGTGACCTTCACAGTAACTTAAAGAGAAAAAAAAATAAACATATTAAGACAGGATTTTAGGAGCATGCTTTCTGAAATCCTTAATGATGACAATTTCTTATATTTCTAATGACTTCTTGTATTTCAGAAGCTAGAGAGATACTTATTAGTTAAATGGACGATTTTTCTGGCTTCTAAGACAATGCTTTTTGCAAAAAGAAAGAATTGGTTTTGTATTAAGAAATTTTGAAATGTTATGCTTTTAACAAAAAAGCATTTCTGACCATGGTTAAAGTATGTTAATTAACTGAATGTTAATTAACTGATTTCAAAGTAAATACATATTTTAAGATATCATTTGTTTTAACCTTCTTTATGCCATGTGAAAATCTAAGTACTACTTTCCATTATTATTTTTTTTTAAGATTTATTTATCCATGCATACAGAACTGGGGTACAGGCCAGAGGTGCAGGGGCGGTGAGAGGATTCACCAGAGACAGAGTGGGGAGCAGAACAGGCAGATTGTAGAGGTACACTGCTGAGGGGAGCAGCGGGCGGGTCAGGAGGGGTCTGCCTGGCCATGTGGGATCACCTCCGGGGCAGGCGGGATCGAACTCATGCGGAAGTGGCTTTAGTTTCTTAGTGCTGTGCCTTAACCCACTGCGCCACCAGGGAGGGCCCCTACTTTCCATTATTTTTATGTAACAAGGCTTCTC
The DNA here is from genome assembly GCF_000260355.1 of Condylura cristata. Classification (NCBI taxonomy): domain Eukaryota; kingdom Metazoa; phylum Chordata; class Mammalia; order Eulipotyphla; family Talpidae; genus Condylura; species Condylura cristata. The sequence continues at coordinate 57,906,776 of NW_004567109.1, forward strand.
TTAAAAATGTTGTGCTAATAGCACTAGTGTGAGAAAGGATTCATGAATAAGGAAGGAAAGCAGCATTTTTTTGAGTGGCTACTGTTAGGTTGCTATGTTAGGTGTTATCATTTTATCTCCCCAGAAAGTAGTTACTGTTACTCCCATTTTACAAGTAAGTAGCCAAGATTTAGAAACTTTAAGCCACAGTTAGGTAATGACAGATTCCGAATTCAAATCCAAATATCACCAGACCAAAACCTATGCTTTTTCTACATTGCTATCAAGAGGATGTTCTACGTACTCCTGGAGATGTAAAAAGAAATAGACATTTTCTCTGCACTCAAGCAGTATGCGCCTGAATCATGGAAGAAACATGTAGCCACATGGAAACTACTACCATATTTTAGTTATTCATACTACGATTCATATTTTATTATGTAAGAAATGCCACTAACAGACTGGTAGCAGTGGGTTCTCTGAGTATTCAAAGGAGAGATGTTCTTACTGAATCTACAGGAGAGCTTCTGCCAGTAAAATTATTTGAAAGTTAAAACCATGTCTTTTTAAATAATAAAAGCCTGCTAGTCACCATCTCTGGTGAGTGGAATTTTGGATAAATTGTTTTCACAGAATAAAGAGCTCTGTTAAAAAAACATCTTTTGGGGTGGTTCTGCTTTGGTTAAAAATTTATGAATGAAACAGTATCAGCCCAAATGTGTATCTTAACATTCATTCTTTGTATTCATTGAACAACCATTTATCACGTGTTAGGCACAGGAGCTGAAAGAACATCATCTCTGCCCTCAGGGAGCTTGTCGTCTACTAGAGAAATGCAGACATATTAAGATAGAAAAGAGAGAGGGAGGAAGACACAGGCTGACAGGCAAAAACTAGGTTACAGTACATCTGCTGTTGTTATGTGAAATTCATAACCAAAGACAAACCATGTATTCAACTTCATTGTTTCCTTCAGAAAAGGATGGACATTGCAAATGGACTTGGTCTCTTATTTTTTATATTTCTGCTATTTTTATCTATAGTCAAATTATTTTAATTGATTCTAAAATAAAAGATTAGAAATCTATGAAGTGAAAGTGAGTTTTTCCTCTCCTTGTATTCTTGTGCCACCTGCTTTCTTTCTCCTTAAAGTGGGTATTGTGATGGCATTTCTTCTGCTGGCATTTTTTTTTTTTTTTGTGAAATGATAGAATTTTAAGAAACATTGAGGACACCTAAATATTGATTTAAGTCTTTTTCTGCAGAAAACTTCATTGACTTTTTCCTCATGAAAAACAATTATAGAGATATGTCCTTACTGTACAGATTAGTTCTCATCCAGAAGCTATGTTTGTCTATGGTATCCCTATTTAAAGACATTTACATATTATCTATATGTTCTCTAAATGATGAGGTACCACAGAAAATGTGAGACAGTCTTTTAAAAGAAATGCAGTAATCATACATTGATTTTAAATGACCCTGTCACACATGAAAACAAATCAGATTGTTGCTCTTAATGAGCTTTTCAATTTACTATTCAGTAGATCAGATAAGTGGATTTAAGAGGTAATGATCCTGTTTAGTACTCAAGCTTGACTGTCAGGTCCTAGTAGTGGAGAGAAATCCCTAGGGACAAAAGCGTTGACACAGTTCTAGATGGGATAATGGGAATCAAAGCTAATGGATGATAAAAGGAATGGTGCAAGTTACAAGGATAATTGTGGATTAAAGCACTGCCATGTGTCAATGTTGACTGTTTTTTCTAGTATGCTTATTGGGTTCAAATCAGATGCTTGAGAGACTGTTTTGACAGCAAAGTACAACAGACCTGCTTGCTGAGCTTTCCCTCTCCTTGAGTGTCAGGGACGTGACAGATAATGTTCTTGTAAGAACTGTCCATTATAATAGACATTCTTAAATTATTTAAATCACATTTTAGTTATTGTATTTTGATTATTCAAGGTAGCATGGGTAGAGTCAAGATTATATTAATTCTGAGCTTTGCCATAAAAAAGCATTTAAGCATTTGTAAAGTCTTTAAAATGTAAAATTTGATTTTACAAAAATATAATTAGAGTCGTGGGGGAGATGTCCACCAAAACAAGGAAAATGTGAAAAGTTTCACAGTAAAGGAGTGGACCAGATGCTGTGGACGCAACTTGTTCCACCTGTGAAAGCAGGGAAGGCTTCAGAGGAGATGGCTTTTGAATGGAATTAGGGAAAAAGGAACAAGGAGGCTGACTCACATAAAATGAACAGCACGTGAACTCACAGAGATCTGAAATTGCATGAGAGGCCTCAGTGATCCATCAGCATTTCATTGTGACTTTAGGCTAACAGAAATGGTGGAAGATGAGGTAGGTTGGAGCCAAGTTATGAAGGGTTTTGTGCACCATCAATCATATCAGTATCAAATTTGGTAACAGAACCAGTTCAGTTCCATCCATGAGAGATTTTGGGTCATAGTGAGATAAGGGATATTGCTCTTTCTGTAAGTCTTCCGTGTGCTTAAAGGCTTTTAATCATTGAATATTGGTGATAACTAACCTTCCTAAGTTCTTGCTCCCTAGATCTCTTCCCACCCCCACCACCAATATCTTGCAGAGTTATAATTTTGATCTTATAAGAGGTGAAGGCCTACTCTCAAGAACAAAGTCACAGATACAGTAATGGAAGTGCTTTTATGTGGGAGTTGGAAGTTACTAGAAGAGGCAACAGGAATTTCAATCTCAATCTTCCTTTCTTTCTCCCCCTCTCCCCTTTCTACCCCTCCTACCATCTCTTGTCCTTCCCCTTCCTTTCCTTCTGATTCACTCTCTAACCCTGGGAGCTTCTGGTCATAGGACTTAGGTTGAAAGCCTGGAATACAAGCTTCTGTTTTGAATATCCATATAGAATCCAAGTACAAGATTCCCCACAGTGATCTCCTCTGTATAATCCTATTTCCTCCTTTGTATTACTCCGTAACTGTGGGCGATTTGTTGCACCCTGTGACTTTTATCTTTACTACCTTCATGACTTGTGACAGTATTATAAGGTGGTATTTACTTATAAAAAGCAAAAGGCAGAGGAGAAGGAGTAAAAGCTGAGTTACCGTATCAGAAGATCATCAAGAGAAAGTGAAAGAACACACAATCACAGGGGATCAAATCACAGAAGAGAAATCCCATACAGCTGGTGTCTGGCAGGGATAACCTGGAATCACACCAGAGCATCAGGGAGTATGGAGGTGTCAACCCACCTCTCAGCTTTGCCAGGCTATTAGGGAATATTCCATTGGCTGCCAGTGGCATTTTCCTACTTGAAGTAGGATTATGTATTTATAAGCTCAATGTGGCTTAGGTTAGAACTGAAATGTGCACCCCAAACTCTACAACCAACACTCCCTAATTGGAAGCTTAGTGGATTCCCAGGCCCTGATGTATTCAACAGAGAATCCCTGAGCCTGGAATTTCAGCATGGACAGTAAGACCTATCTCTGTACTTGGGGAAACTTAATTGAAAGCTGTGTGAAGAGAGCTTCTATAAATTCTTTAACTCCCTTTATGTTTTACATCCTAATTTTTATAACTGGCTAACAATCATGAATTATTTGGTGATGTGCTGAAATTTGGGGTAACAACTTTGAAAATGCCAGAGTTGAGGCACACTACCTTTCAACCCTTTGAGTACATACTCCCATCTTTGAGAGGGGTTTATCACTTTGAGAAAAAAAAAGTGAATGTTAAAGTGAGTATGTAAGTGTGTGTGTCATAGGATATGTTTGTATTTCATAGGTTAAAAAGTATAAATTTGCTTAACTCTTATGTGTGGATGAAACAATGCATTAAATCTCACATTTAATTTGAATAGTGTTTTGAAAATAAGTTAATGAAAAAACTTTTACCAACTAAATGTTTTCATGCAGGTATATGCCCGTATGTCAGAAGTCTTAGGAATAACAGACGACAACCATGTTCTGGAAACATTCATGACAAAAATGTGAGTTCCTGCTTTAGTTCTTTGGTTTGTCTTTATTGTTGCTTTGAATCTAATAGGTATTTTTACTGTGCTTAAATCTCTTGGTAAACTTTTTTTTAATAAAAGACTAGAAATTATACTTTAATTCTTAGTATGATAGTATTTCAATATGAAACTTAATTTCACTTTTTTAGAATTCACTATCCAAAAGACACTGTTTTTGTCCAACTATTACTACAGCCACTGTATGCCACATCAAAACATGGTTTTAAAAAGTTTACAGACTTTGAGTTGTCATGTCAACAAGGCAGCATTTTTTTAATTAAAAAAGAAAATACTAATTTCAATGACCAATTTAAGAGATACTCTTTAAGTTGAAATCTTTGAGAGAGGTTTGACTGCCTGAAGATAAGGTTCTAACTAGAACCTAAGGCTGAGTTCCAAGATGTCCAGGAAACTATCCTTTAATTTTCCTTATGTTTTAGCAGAATTGACTGTCTTCTAGTCACACATTTAGCTTAAACTAAACTAAACTACCTCTATCTGACATCCCACTCTGACATTTAGACAGCTCTGCCTTGCTAGCAGAGGTAATACAAATTATCATCATAAGAAGTGTGTTTTAGAGCAACAAGTTTGATGGTTCCTTTCTTGGCAATAGCTGTGAGCCTCTATTTGACTTCTTTGTAACTCCTGCCGTTGCTCCCCTAACTTGTTTGTTTTCGATATAAACATAATGCCTCTTCTATGAAACACTTGGGCAAAATTTTTTATTAATAAAATTAAATTTCTAGAATTTAGAAAGCTGTATTTCACTATATATTGCTTATATGTAATTTTTAAGTGCTGTAAAAAATAGACTAAAAACCATGCTGTAAAGAAATATTGGTATTTAGACTTGCTTTTTACTTTGTGAATTATTTGTAATTTAAGTTATCTATCATATGTGAATGTATATGGATTTCCACTTTCTCCCTATTCAAACACATATTTAAAAACCTTTTTGTTTTTTATATATAGTGTTACAAATCTTAAATACTGGGGAAGATGTGAGCTTGTAATTTCAAGGACTCTTCAGTTCCTAAATGACCTTTCTGTTGGATATCCTTTTTACTTCATATCTGATCGTGTATATAAACAGCCTAACAAATACATTCTTTTATCCCAGAACTTCCCTTACTTGTAATTTTTGTAAGTTTTTTAAAAATAAAAAGCCTAAATTAGGATATTGCCATGAGAGGTTTGGTGGAGGTGTGTAAAGCTTGTACACACACAGAGGGGTGAAAATATCCCCACAATTTTAAGGACATGTAAATGCTGACAATTTTTTTTAAATAAAATAATTTTTAAATATTTTAAAACAAAAAATAAAAAGCCTTTCTATCTAGCTTTATCTGTAGATGGAAGCTTTTGAATGACTTATTTTAGCTACATACTACAAAGCATTTATTCAGTCACAATTGAATTTATATAAATATATAGATTCCTAGCTAAAGTAATGTTTATACCCACTACATCATAAATGATTACATAAGAAAGTACACAACCACATTTGTTTTACTTCATGATTCTACATAATCGTCAGAAAAGTTCTTGCTTTAAAATAAAGTATGTAACTAATTTTAAGTTTGAAATGTTCAAAAAATATTACCTTCTAAAAATAATTTCCAAGAGCAAATATATTTCCAGTATTATTCAATTGTAATAAATATAATTTTCATTAGTTAAGAGACGTAACAGTGTACTTAGAAGATTACAAGGTTTTATTTTTTTACCGTTTCTTTTATTATTGACCCTACCAAATCAATATTTATTCTAAAATAGCATTTCCAATTATGTATTAAATATTTAGGTTTCTTTCTACCAATGAGAGAGAAGCATGTATTGTCTTTTATATGTTAGCTCTCAAATACACAGTTGTGAAATATAAGTGTTGGTTTAGTTAACCACAAGTATTAGCTGGTATTTTAATACGAGGACAGCATTCTGTAATGGATAATGTTGAATGGAAATCTTTAATGTAGGTTTACACCAGGAATATGTTTGTATTAGTTAAGTTTAAAATTGTGTTCCTTGGCAAACCATAAAAGATTTCCAAAGTATTAGACACCCACTTTTGTGCTGGAATTTAATATGCAACTTTTTATTGGAAAATAATCGTCCTTGTCTGGCAAAATCCACCATGCAATATTTCTGTTAGTAGGTATAATGCAATAAAGACAGGGAGGGCTATTTATCACTACAAATTTTGAGGATTTCAGGATTCTTTTTATTATTTTAATATATTTCTTTGATATTAAATCAGAAAAATGATAAATTACACCTGTCTAGGCTGTTTTTCCTTTTTACTAGAAAGTGATGTACAACCCAATTCTGGTGGTCATTTTGGCTTTTTAAGATATGTATTTTTTCTTATTAAAAAAAAAACTCAACCTGTATTTTTTTTTTCCATAATAATGCTGAAATACTCTTTATTTCTACCATATGAAGTGGTTTATAAGTACTTCCTCGTATTGCAAACTCTGGCCTTTTCACAATGAATTACATTGAGAGCATATTATCTGGAAAGAACCTTATGTTACTTTATAACATATTATCTATTGTTTAGGTTTGCCCTATTTTTTAGGTTGAAATTGAAATCTAATATAAAATTAATTTGATTTGTATTCTTTTTGTATAATTTGCATAATGCCTAATTTATTTGTATATGCCATTTAAGATCCTTTTCCTATCAGCTTATATCTCTTACGTATTCTTTAATCCTAAAATTGCAACCTTATATTTTACAAACTGTTTATTGCTTTTGAGCACTTTTCTTGAAGTTAATAAAAAAATCCTATTTTCTGAAAACTTATTAGATAAAAGTTTTAAAGCTATAACATTTTAAACCAAGGGATATGAATGATTTCAACTTGGGTACATTGATTTATATTTTTTAACAATTATTTCAGGTTTGCATATTTAGAAATATATATTAGCTCAATTTGATTTCAGTGCTCAGTTATTTGAATTATAAATCATTATGTCCCTTCTAGCTGATCAGTCATGAAATATCTTTGAATTCATTTACATAATGGAATATGTGAGTGGTGTATCTATTTCAGTACAGTTGCTGGTTACCTAATGCATGTTTTGTTGTTTCTGATCGATTTCTTTTTTAATAATGTGTTTTTAAATCCTGATTTTAAAGCAATACATTATTTCTTTGTTAAAAATAAGATGACACTCTTCAGCAATAGAAACAGCTATACATGATAAAATTCATCACTAATGGATGATGAAATCTGTTTATATATTAATATTCAAATTTTATATTTAAAATAATAGTAACAAATAAATGAAGCATGTTATCTAATTTTGAAGTTTTATAAATGTTCCTTATTTCTTTATAATGTATGTGTTCAGATACAATTGTTTTTTTCTTTTCTCATCTTCAGTGTGAATCTTGGTACTCACACAGCACTCTCTGAACTTCGATGTTCTTTGTGTTCTTTCATGTAGTCACTGTTTGAAAATTGAAATCACAATGATCCTCATTTTTAGGAAGTTCTAAAAAGGCTTATGTTTTCTTGCCTTAAAGCAGTAGTCTCAGATAATAGTGGGATCAGAATCACCAGAGTACTTTTAAAATACAAATATTGACCCCAGCCCCAGAGTTTCTGTTTTCTGAGGTATCAGAATAGGACCTAGAATTTGTATTTTCCACATGTCTCAGACGATGCTCATGGCTTAGGGACCATAGTTTGAGAACTTGCCTTAAGATAATGAGAAAATAGGACTGGACCTTAAAGAAGAAAGTCAGATGCTTCTTGCAAAGACAGGAGTTTGTGTTCAGTAGGGAAAAGCAGTCTTGATATTTTTAGTGATAATCTAGTTGCACAGACAGTAGTAGTCTGTGTGAGGAGGCCATATGTATGCCACTACAGATTTTAAATGAAATGTTGTTGCATATCACCTCAAGGTTTGTCTGCAAATTTAAAGCTCTCCAAATTGTGAGACTTATGATTTTAAAAATCCATTGGGTTTTTTGAAAGAAAGTTTGTTTCCCATCATAATCATTGCTGTTCACTTTGCAGTTTAACAAAGACATCTGAATAACGTTTACATACTCCAAATTTTCAAGACTAAATTTCAAGAATTTCAGATTCTAAATAGCTTTATCTAACATACAGAATTAAAATGACTCTGTCCTGAAGTAGCCCTCCATGGTCAGATTTACCACTTGGGAATTTTTTTCCCCATTTTGAAATATTCAGTCAGATATTCTGGTTCCCATTGAACTGGGAAAGGAGTCAAATTATTCAAGTAACTAGAATAAGGAAGCTGCTGGGAAAATTGGTAAGAAAATAAGGATCATAACAGCAATCACATAAACATACTTATTCTAAATGCTGAGAAAAAAAAAGAAACATGTTAAATCTCACGCAGTATTCTTCCTTTGAAAAATAATCAATGTTTAGTGCATTTCATTATTCATTCAAATTTATATCAATAACATTGGTTTCAGATAGATAAGGAGAAAGGAAATTTCATTTTCTACTGGGCCCTCTGTTGGTAGTTTCCCTTATTACAGCATTCTCAAAGTTCTGAAAAAACCCAAACTATCTTTAACATTTTAAAAACAGATTCCATGAAAGAGTTCTACATTAATTCATGAATTTATTCAAATTCATTTTTACCCTTTGGATATTAACTTCAGCAATTCTTAGGGCTATTCACATCTCTGTTATTGCAAGAATACCCATATAAATTGTATAGAGCCCAGTGCAACACGAAATTAGAGAGTGCTTGTTCACGAATTGTTAAGAATTTCAAGATCTCAACAGTAGGCTGTTGAGCCAAGCGCAGGCCCAGCTAAGCGCCGACGCTGTGCTAGGGCATAGTCTCCCTCCCCCCATGAAGCTGGCACAGTTATGTGAGATCAAAAAGCAGTTACTTCCGTTTGGCTTCATGCTAAGTCTCTAAGACTTTGAGACTTTCCTTAGTTCCTTTATGCCAGGAATTGGTGAATATGCATTTAATTTATTCAGTTGCTTTCATTTTTCCAAGCCAGAGAGTCTATTTCTGTCAGTTACTGGATCACCATGATGATTTTATTTTTTTAGCCCCAACCTCTTCCAGCTTGTCTTGTTTTGCTTGTTTCAAATGCAGTAACCAGAACTGCATCCTTTTTTAGATTTAACATCGAGTAAGAATAAAAAATGATCTTTAAATTTAATTCCATACTCATCTTAATAATTTACTTTATCTTACTGGTGTCTTTCAATTCAGCAAATATTAACTAAGCATTTGTTAAGTATAGGGCAAAAGGATAATGAAATACAAACCCTACCTTTAAGATTTTAAATTATTTTTTAAAAGATTTATTTATTTATGCATACAGAACTGGGGTACAGGCCAGAGGTGCAGGGGCGGTGAGAGGATTCACCAGAGACAGAGAGCGGAGCAGAACAGTACATTGCTGAGGGGAGCAGTGGGCGCATCAGGAGAGGTCTGCCGCGCCAGTGGTCACCTCCCTGGCCAGGAATTAAACTCAGGCTCAAATGGCTTCAGCTTCGTAGTGTTGTGCTTTAACCCGCTGCACCACCAGGGAGGGCCCAAGATTTTAAATTCTAGCAGAAATTGGTCCCGATTCCAGACTTCTTTTCCTATATTTCTCCTAAGAACCCAAAGTCCACTTTTTGTTAAAAATGGTTTTTTTTTTCTTTTCAAAATAATTCAACTCAATTATACTAACTTTCTAAAAATCTACACATTAACATTCATGTGGGTATACAGCATTTTGATGTGGTAGTTTGGAAGAAATTCTTTTTACTTTAGTCATTTAGAGAAAGCACTTATACAACCACTAAGTATACAACTTTTAAAATTAATCAGGTAATTAGCAAGCCAGATATCTTCACCTACTCACTGATCTTCCCACCACTCAGTGTGAATCTTGAATAAGGTAGGGGGTCAGTAAAGAATAGAGGTGTGTAATGAAATAGGGGTGACAGGTAGAAGTAAAACAGAGTATATTCTCTTACAGGAAATATTTACTAATAAGTAGTAGTAATGCTGCTTTTGTGAGACAGTATAAAAATGTATTGTTTTATTTCAGCGACTACCACCTTCTCCAGATGGTTTTAAGGATGTTAAATAAAACCAGTTTCAGCATAAATCCCTCAGGCATACTTCTATTAACATTCCTCATCAAAAGATATGTTGATTTATTTCTTTGTTTTCTGCCTCTGTCATCCATGGAGAAGTCATCCGATAATTATCTGCTCTATCTCTTTGCCTTATACTAAAATCAAGTGTGTGAGTCCTCGCTACTCATATAGGCTGCTATTTGAGTTCTTTCGATGGTGACTTCATAAGATTACCTTCCTCAAGCATTGTTTTGATCGGATCATTTTGTTTCCCAAAAGCCTAGGATCACTTCCACTTCTTTCTCAGTTCAAGGTAAAATTATTGATTTGAACTTGAGTTCTTTAACAGTACTTGACTTATTGAGTTCCCATAGTTGATTTCCTGATCCCACCACTCAAGCACAATTTGTACTACTTATACTTATACGCAGACCAAGGAAATTTATTTTACCTTCCCCTTGACACTTTCATTATCTCTCACCAAATTATCAGATAAATGTTCTTCTCCTCCTTTGCCCTGTTATAACTCAATTAGGACTCTTTCAAATTTTCAGGTCTTGCCAGAGACTTAAGTTAAGCCACCTCAAAATCTTTATAATCCTTAGTTATTGCATTAATTTAAAAAACATGAGCATATCATTTTATCTCTGTGGGCCTCAGTTTTGTCATCTATAAAAAGGGAGTATTATCTAGCTCTTAGGATTTTGTAAGGATTAAATAAGGCAATAAATATGTAATGATATCTGTATTATCTAACAGTGATAAAGCACCTAGTACTACTGACCTGCTTAGGCAGTAGGTGCTCAATAAATATTAATTTCCTTCATTTTTCTTCCCATCATATTTTATTTACCTTAATGTTCTTGAACACTTAGTTCTTAATCTGCGTATCTGGGGATGAATAAAATATAGCTTAGTAAGGTCTAATCCTCTCTCCTATTACGTTGTAATTTATTAAAGATTAGGATCCTTTTTTTCTTCTGTCATTTTAAAGCTTCAAGTAGTAGGCATATGAACATAATGCTCTCCCACTTATTCAGCAACTAAGCTTTAGTTCCTATTCCTTCTAAGTTAATCTTAGTATCCCTTAAGATGCTGCAGTAGTTTGATAATTACACTTTATATCTGTCATCTATCTATAGTAACATCTAACATGTACTTTTCTCTTATTGGTGAATTTTCTCATTCATCAGTGTCTAATTCTATCTGCAAAAAAACTATTTTTTAAATAATTCCCAATTACTGTCTTCCCCCACCCTCTTGAATATCTTCCAATTTGAACACTTATGTAAATAACTATATCTTAAAATTGATTCATATTTTTAAAACATTCTCTTCTTATTAGCACATAAGATAATGTCTTTTTTAATGAAATCAGTGGTGTTTAGGTTTGCTGCTATGAACTGAAGACATCCTTTGTATCATCCCCATAGCTACTAAAACATGTAGAACTCCTATAACTTAAACATCCAGTTCATTTTTCATTTAGTTATCTTCCTCTTCAAAGTATACAGATTTTCAAAAATGTTAACTGTCTGTAGATTCAGCATTCTTTCATCTTTTCCTTGCCCTGTCATGCTAGTTGACAGTAATACTGTCTTCACCTTCCTCAGTGCTTTCATAAGCACATAGATACAGCTAGGAATTTTCTGGAAATTTTGTTTAATGAGTTACTATCAACCTGGCCTTGGAGCTTGTTCAGTCCTGGATATGATGCAAACCCATAAATGAGTTGGTCCATACTAAAAGAATAGTTTCCCTGCCCTTTCTAGAACCTAGCTCGTATTTTACTTGTATCTCAATAAAATCTTTAAGCCGGGCCCTCCCTGGTGGCGCAGCGAGTTAAAGCACAGCACTGAGAAGCTAAAGCCACTTCTGCATGAGTTCGATTCCCGCCTGCCCCGGAGGTGACCACATGGCGCGGCAGACCTCTCCTGACCCACCCGCTGCTCCCCTCAGTAGTGTACTTCGTCGATCTGCCTGTTCTGCTCCCCACTCTGTCTCTGGTGAAGCCTCTCACCGCCCCTGAGCCTCTGGCCTGTACCCCAGTTCTGTATGAACAAATAAATAAATAAATAATCTTTAAGCCTTTACATCTGTGTAGTCTCTTTCAAATCAAATGGAGATGATGGAACCATAATGAAAAGACCTAAATTTGGATCTTTTCTACCCAAATTCTACCATGTACATATTCCATTATGTATTTTCTTCCTCCCTACTCCAGTTGCATTCTAGTCTATTACTGTTAACCTGTATTACCATGTTTACTGCTAAGAGCTGTTCTGAATAAGCCTCTGAAATCTATCGCAGTACTGACTGGCACCCAGCTAAAATGGTGCAACCTACAAAAACCCTACTTTCAGCGAATAAAAGGAAAGTATAAAGACCATAAAGATTATGTGTCTATTTGCCTTTTCAAAAAATAATTACAGGTCCCTTTAAAGGACATAACTAGCTTTGAATTGAGTTCCTATAAGGGAATATACATATTCAAATGAATTCTCACTTTTTTCTTTAGTGAAAAAAAAAAGTTAAAATTTATTCTCAAGTCATTTTTTTTTCTTTAGAATGTAATTAAAAGGCAGTGAGACTGGCCATGATACAAAGTGCACAGATGCATTTCTGCAGAAATTGCGTCTTTGGCAGATGAGATTCTTCCTGTGAAGGTTCTGTTTATTGCTCCCATAAATATTCTATTGTCAAAACATGACTTGCTGTTTATTAACAGCACTGACAGGAAGATTCCTATTAATGGCAGCATTCTTATTACCCATAGACCCTGTCACTTTTAACTTTGCCATTCTAGGAGAATTGTATTTGGTAATTACTTAAGATATTTCTTAGTTTATTGATCCCCATTCCTGTTTAACTGAGTGAAGTTTGAGTGGCAGTTCTTCTGCTCAGTGATTTACATTGGGAAAAATCATCAGTCTGCATCTTTGCAGGCAAAGAAAGACCTGCTACCTATCAGCCCTAATCTTGTTGCCTTTCAGTCTGCTGGAAACACAGTGTATTGAGCTCTCACTCAGAGCAATGCACTGAGAAAAATACATAGATGCAGCCCCTGACCTTAGGAAGTTTACAGTTTAATATGGAGGTGAGCCAAACATGCTTAGTACGTAGCTGGAATAGTTTCTCCAGAGTCAGAGAGATTTGATTCCAAATCAAACAATTAGTTTGTCTTTTGGAAAGTTATAATTTATGTGAGTTCTTCCCTCTTCTAAGAAATAGAAGACAACTAGCTGATGGGGTTGTGACAGTTAGTTTTGTAAGCGTAAATAATTTGTAAATTCTGTCCCTATTAATTCTCTACATCTTTAGGTCTTCCATGAATTATACTTGGCAAAGATGTTTTCATCATCCTGTCCTCACAACAAGGGAAACTAAGTGGCTGAGTATAGTACTCATACTCATTGAGCACATTCAACAGCATGATGAAGCCAAAGCCACATTTCCTGACTCATGTTTATATGCTTTTCTTCTCATTGACCCACACCAGAGTGGCTAAAATTTAGAATTAGCCATAGCTATGTCACTGGAACGTGATTTCATAGACCTCTTGTCTCTGCAGGAAAGGAGTCGGTGTTTTCATTGGAACATGAACAGAGACATATATGATTAGAATAGTCTACTAGAAAAACATGACTGTAAGTGTGCAGGGAAGGGTCTAGGGAAGCCCTCGTGGTAGTAGAAAACACATTACATAGAGTAAAATAAGAAAAGAAATGTCTATGCACTAAATAGGTGTTCTTGAAGCTCACCACAGCCCTTCTTTGATGACAGCATTAACCAGAAATTGTTCAGGCCTTGTGATCATTCCATGACTTCTCAACATTATTCTCATTGTAAGTTCAGGTGATAATGCAGTAGAACAGCAGAAAGACCATGGTCTTTGGAGTCAAACTCAATTCAAATCTCAGCAGTATCATAACTGTGTGATCTTGGACAGGTAACTTAATTTCTCCGAGCTCTGCTTTCTCTCTGAGGTTCAGAAATAATAAATAACATTCAATAGTGTAATTGTGAAGTTTAGGTAAGTTAGCAAACACAAGGAAGTCAGGGAAGACGAGGTCCTTTAAACCTGCCCTTCAATCCTTGCTAACATGCAGTCTGCTGCATCCTCCTAATTGTAACCTGAGTTTCTTCATCTAAAGCAGAATTTCCTTAGATTTCTAGAACTGAGCTCATTGTTTCTTACAATTGAATAATTTTCTCTTTCTCGATAGCCTATTACGGGTCTTTATAATTATTTTATTATGAAATAATATTAAGTGAAAAGTAGTTCTTAAGTTACACCCCAAATGTAAAAAGGGTCAGTTTTAATTTTCCACTATTAGGGTTTTAATAGTAAAGAACTTTTTGTCTTAATTATAAAATTCATTCTTTCCATAACTAGAATATGTATAAGACAGGAAAAGTAATTGCACTGGTTAATAATGGATTATCATTCTTATTTAACAGAGTGAAGAACTGCTAATATAGGAATACTCTTTAGAAATTATATTTATTCCTCACAAATACAGTTGATACATTGTAGATCAATGTTATTTTTGCAACTTTTATATATTGATCAGCTATAGTTCCACAGATTCCTTAACTTCTTTTACCTATATCCTTTTAAAAAAACTTGTGAAGATCGATGCCGTAAAATTCATGCTAAAAAATCACACGGTAAGTCTTACTTCTTTTTATTAATAACTAAAATTTTCTGGTAAAGCATTAGTAACTTTGAGTGCTATTTTACTTTCATAGAGTGAACACTTCCCCTTTCTTGGCATCAGTGACAGTTATAGTCTCAGTGACTTCAGGTGCAGAACGACCTTCTACACAGCTCTCACTCGCCTTCTGATGGTAGATCTCGGTAAGGTTAAGAATTTAAGCTTAAGTAATATGGTATCAATAGTATACATATTTGTGTGAATAAAGAAGTGAAATGACTGCTAGTGAGTTCCACATTTAACTTGTTAGAATTTTCTGTCTTTAGTGGTTTTCTTCCACTTTTCAGTTTGATCATTCTTTAGTATCAAAACCAAAAGCAAATCTTTGCATTTAAATTTATATTTTTCACTTCAAACAGTGTGTATGTTAATTCTTCACCTCAAAATCCATTTTCTCTGTATTCTTTGATCCATAATTATGCTGCTTTGAATATTGGAATAATATAATCTTTACACACAAAGATTTTCTTTGTCATGACATTTAATCTAGAGGAAAAATTGAAAATAATAGGGAATGCAGTAGTCTTATTACATATCACCTTACTAATCACTGAAAGTGTGATATGAAGACAATGAAATGCATTAAAATTTTATGTTATTTAGAGAAAAGACAGGATGTTAAACTCTGCAAGTTGTATCATAATGTTTATTGGGAGAAAAAAGCAATGCCTCAAAAAAATGTACATGAAATTCTTCAAAATGCTAAATGTTTTTGGGTCGGAGAACGTAGGTAACTTTTCCTCATTTCTTAACATTTGAAATGTTCCTAAATGTATTACTTCTGTAATGGGAGAAATTAACTTTTTTAAAACATTTCATCAAAAAGCTAAAGTTAGCCAGAGTTACCTGTAGGTGGACAGTACCTCAGGATGGGCACTTAAGCCTACCTGTAGTGTCCATGTTGATCTGGATTCCTGGTCTTACTACCACCTCCCCCACTAAGTTTAAATACTGCAGGTTAAATTAATCAGTTTGTAGATTATGAGAGGGTTCAGTCAATGATGATTATCATCTTTAGAAAATATAATACTTAAGGTACTTTTTCCTTCCTTTCTCCCACAATGTGTTGACTGATCTATCAACTGAAATAACTGAAATATGAATTTTTTAAAACATGATCATACAAAGAAAATATTTGTCTTGTACCTAAATGACATTGAACCTTATAATGGAAAGGTGACCTAATCCCTCTATGCTTCACCCCTGTATTATATTTATGTATTTCAACAGAATAAATTATAAGAAAGACAAATAGCCAAAAGTTGAGAGAATGCAAGTAGAATGAATAAGGAGCTTAGTGGGATTGATTTCTAAGGAGAGATTAAAAGAACCATGTATGTATAACTTGGCTAAGTGACAACTAGAGCTGGAGGCAAAGAAAACTGTCTATAAATATTTGAAGAGTGTAAACCAGGCAAGCAAAACCCAATCATCTGCTACCTTAGGCAAGTGGGAGATCTGAGTGACAGCATCGCATACTATACACCAGCCTGTATTACCTCGTGGCTGCCGCCTTGGAGAGAACAGGAGCAATCCAGAGTCTTTGTCATTGTCCTAGATAATCACGTAGAGAGTGCACTGTTTTGATCTCTGACGGTAGAAACCATTCTGATTTACTGCCCTTTCCCTCAAGAAGCATGCCCTCTCGCCTTCCAAGTTGTCCGAGCTTAAAGACCAGAAAACCCTTGCCTGGACTGAATTTATTTCCCAAAAACTTAAAATTCCTCTTCTAATGACCTGACTAAGCAAAGAGAAAGAAGTTAGAATACCCAAGTTTAAAGAGAACAAGTTAGTGAAGTTCCTAGAAATAGACCCATGCCACACATATCTGCAGGATCTTGACATCTGAAATGGATCAAGATCCTCTTTCATGTCATCATAAGTAAAAGAACCCGTATAATGGCAGCTTTCAAATATATGTAGAATCTAAAGAAACCAAGGATTTTTGTCTAAAGGATTAGGCAAAGACCAACTGTATGACTGACCCTTGAAGGCATGGCATAGATCTGAGATGCTCAACAAGGGAAGAGCATAGGGATGGTGGGGGTGAGGTGAACAGGGTGGAATGTGGTGGAGGACTGTTGGCACTTTGATAATGGAAAAAATTATGTTAACCAGACCAAATGGGAAAAAACCTATATTGGAAAGAAAAAAAAAATGAGGAGGCTTAAAAGTTAAAATAAAAATGAAAGCAGTATCAGTATTTACAGCACTACTGGACTTACTATGTTGATAACTGATAGTAATGATGAAGCTCAGAAAGACCCTGCATTGCATGCTTCCTGGTTGAAGCCTTCTTTTATTTAGTATGGCTTCATGTGAAGTTTAGGTAACTCGAAAATATGAGAACTGAAGTGAAAATATATAAATTTGAATAACCAATATGTCTATACTTGTTTTCCCAGGATTAGATTCTTCAGAAATATTTAACCCATAACAATATAAAATATTATATTGATACTTTTCCCCATATCATATTAAAATACAAATTGATACTTTTTCAGCTCAAAGTTTTTT
This sequence comes from Condylura cristata, assembly GCF_000260355.1. Taxonomy (NCBI): domain Eukaryota; kingdom Metazoa; phylum Chordata; class Mammalia; order Eulipotyphla; family Talpidae; genus Condylura; species Condylura cristata. Next base: position 57,924,084 of record NW_004567109.1, read on the forward strand.
TCTAAAGGTTACATTGCAAGTTTTGTTTACATTATAGTTTTTAGATACCTTGGGAGAAACAGACTGGGTATTTGGAAAGGCCTGGTATATGAGAGGTGCTCAATATAAGTACATTGAATCTGGACATCGATTTGTTCCATTTGTAAGAACTAGAATCTCTTTATTCAAAACACGTGAGCTCCTTCAGGTTATAGACACTGCCTTTCTCGTGATTCCTAGCACCAGTCTCTACAGTGTATCTCTACATTGTAGGTGCTCTGTAAATACTTGGTGAATGAATGACGAGCAAATATGCTGTCACCAGGATGACATCATCACAACTGCTGGAATCAACCCAGACTGTCCTTGTGCTGGGTAACCATTTGGAGCACACACCGGCCATCTCTCGGAGTAGCTGTGAGCACTGGCCTCGCCAGGATTGTCCTCACAAGTGATTAACAAAACATGGCCACTCGTGTCCTCAATTAGCATACTGATCTCTGTGCAAAGTGTTACTATGCTGTAGAGCCCATTTGTTGGTGGTTGTTGAACACACTTTTGTTATTTGAAGAATTGCCTCACAAAGTATGTTCACTGAAACTTTACTCTCAAAATCCCTGTGTATTTAGCCTTATAAACTTTTCTGTTATGTGTTCACTGTCGTGGAAACAAGGAAAAAATAGGTAGTGCAGTTGTTCAAAAGAAGTGCAGACCCATATATTAAGTGAAAGAAATAAAAATATTAAGTAAATAGAATACTTCTCAAATGAAAGAAAATTTCAAGAAGGAACTTTTTATTTCATTGTTTTATTTATTTATTTTTTTTTTAAGAATCAGAGAGAAAATATACCTAGCCAACCTGCTTACAAAGCATTGGCTATGATTCTTAGATTGAAACGTAAAGCATATTCTAATTGAATCACATGAAATAAATTGAATATGTTTTGTGCATAAGCCATACACATTGCAGTGATTAGAAAAGGGGAAAGAAATTGGGTGTCACATTAATTGGTATTTAGTTTGAAATGCATTTTGGTTTCTATTCAATAATTTGTACATTGTATAAATTTAATTAGATGCTATGTGCCCCAGGTTGTATTTCACAGGAAAATGGGGGTGGGTTTTTTGTTTTTTTTTTTTTTTGGCAGTAAGCAGCTGTACTACTATTTTATCACATTGCTCCTTGGCTAAACTAGTCAAAATGCTTACTGATAGAAAGAACAGAATTGGAAGCATTTCACCATAAAAAGAATGATATTTCCTATTGAAAAGTTTATTTTGTATTATAAGAGTTTATAAAAATGAATGCAGACTCCCTTAATGAGATAGCACATACTCAGAAGAAAACGAGTGACCAACATTATCTACATATATGTTAGTGCTTCCAAAATCACCTAAAATTCAGTGTTGTCAGCCAAATGAAGTAAAGGAAAGATAGTGTTACTAAAGCCAGTAAGTGGAGAATCTCCAGGGAGCTGTTCAGGATAAAACAGTTGAATAAATAAAAACCTTCTATTTTGTTTAATCTGAAAGGAGGTGAATTTTTGACAAATATTGGAGAGGGGAAATATGGAAGAGAAATATAATAAAGCTTTTTGTTTTATTAAGAATTAAGTATTAAGTATTATTGCCACTTAAGTTCTTCCCAACTACAAATTAAGAATTGTTCAAGGTCACTAACAGTTGCATGTTATGCTTACAACTCATGTTGAACTACTGAGAAGTATGTCTACAGGATTTGAGTGAGCATTGCTCTCCCCAGATATTCAAACTCAAAGGTGCAGTCATTTTTTTTAATGATCATCAGGGTTTCCAAAATTAAAATGCTCTTTATAGACATTGAGAGTTCACTCTATAGTATTTATCTACCTTTATAATAGGTAATTGCACTTAAAGATATATCTAGCTCAAATATGAGAAAAATTAAATAGCAAATAAATGACTTGAACAAAAAGGGAACAGTATTCTAGAAATAACTGCTAATGATTGAAGTAAAAATAGAGAAGGAAACTTTCTCTTATTTATTAGCAATAACTAATAACCACTTTAACATTCATTAAACTCTTAGATCCTCAAAATAGCCCACCCCGCATGAAGTAGCTATTATTGCATTTCTTATCTATCAGAAAGCTGAGGTACAGAGAGACTAAATGACTTGCTCAAGGTAAGTCTTCTTATAGTGCTCCAACCACACATTCTCATTCACTTTTGAGCTGTTATTTCACTTTCTCAATCAATTAGGAAATGTAACATTTTCCTTATTTTTATTTGGACCAAATGATTGACTTGAGGCTTGGGAGCCGTGAAAAGAAATGACAGAGGATTCTTTGCAAGTTTCTATAAGTTAAACAGACTCATGTTTATGATTTGCTCTATGTAGGTATATTTCAATTCTGTGGTCAATGAGAGCCAGAGTCATGTAAAATCTGTCTTATGTCTAATAAATGGTCAAAACATAGTTCTTCTCCTGGATAAAGGAACACAGAAGTAGATATCCCAGGAGTATTTAGCTAGTGAGAAGCTTGATCAGAAATAGCTAATGCTCTGATAGGAAGAATACATCAATATATCACCTGTGTCCATGACTTGGCAGAGATTATCTAGAAAAATAGACATTTGGGGTTGGGGGTGGGGAAGGAGTGGGCAATAAGGGGTAAAGAAGCAGCTGGAAATACTTAGAATCTATAATGAGATAATTAAGACTAATTAGCTGGCCCTGTAGGCAGAAAGCAGCCCATTAAGTCCAGATCCAGTTTTAATAACTTACCTGGTTTTCAGGGTAGAGAGTCCAGAGCACCCCAGGGAATACGATGCTTCAGGGATGAAAGTTTTAGGGTAGGTTTCTTAGAAAAGTCATAAATAGTGAGTAGTGAGCAGTGTATCTTTCTTCTGAGAACTAAAATACTCTAGATCCCTAGAGAAAGGAATTAAAAGATGCCTCACTGTTCTCATCTACTAAATGGAGAGGTCTAAAAGAGTCATCATGTGACTTAAAAAAAAATCAAAAGATGCGTGTAAAAGGACATGGAACAATTCCTTTTGCAACACAGGTACTCAATAAATATTCATAAGAAACAAATAGTTATTGAATATGCCATTAAGGGCAATAATTGCTACCAAGGCCTCAAAACAACAAAATTTCCATACCCGTAATGCAGCCTACCTACCGTGCCTTCAGTACTTGGGCTATTACCTTCCAATAGAAGCTAAAGCTGATGACCCTTCCTACAAGTGCTAAAACACCTTACCCTGCCTAAAGCCACAGACCATTTTAAACCCAGCTAGACCTCCGAGGTAGTTAGAAAAAAAAAAACAGACTTGAAAGCCCATTCAGTGGACTATTCACAAGGTTCATCACTATCTAATTGTAGAATATTTTCATTGCCCCTCAGAGAAACCCTGAACGAACCTTCAAGTTGTCACACCTTAAGAAGTCTGTCCACAGGCTTGATAGCCATTAATCTGCTTTCTGTCTCTATGAACTTGCTGTCTAGATATTTAATGTAAATGGAATTCTATAATTTGTCACCTTTGTGTCTGGTTCCCTTCACTTAGCATAATGTTTTTAAGGCACACCCATATTTTAGCATGTATTATTACTTCATTTTTATGGCTAAATAATACTCCATTTTATGAATATTCCATATTTTATCCTTTTATCAGTTGACAAGCAATTGTTCATAATCTTTTGGCTATTATGAAATACTGCTGCTAGTGAACATTCATGTATTTGTTTATGCATAGACAGTATGTTCAGCTCTCTTGGATTTTTACCTAAGAGTAAAATTCCTGGGTCAAATGGCAATATTGTTTGACCTTTGAGTAACTACCTACCTGTTGTCTTCTGTGGCTGCTTAATATTAGATTAGCTGGACCATTTTACATTCTCAATAGTGGAAACTTTAAAATGTACAAAATAGCAAAAAGGGTATCCTACAAGTAAAATACATGCAGGCCAACTTACTAAAAGAGTTCCTACTTGTATTTTAATGTGACATCTCTGAAGAAAAAAAAATGAAATGTTTAAAATCAATCACTTTTTGTTGAATCAGATCCTCAGAAATCCAGCAGAAAAAAATAACTTTGGGTTTTAGTTAAAAACAAAATTTTATCTGCATGACTGAGAACTTAATATGAAAAAGTAATACTTTTTGTGATGTCAGTGAAAATATTAGTCTATAAATCAGTACTTCATTTTGTTTTGAACAATAAGCATCCCTTTATTTGCTGATGCCATTTAAAACTCCAGTTCCAGTAGCAACAAAAAAGTGTTTTCTTGAGCTGAAGTCAGAAACAGTTACTCCTCAGAATGTTATATAAAACAGAATAAAATGTTAAATTTTACATAGTCTTTACCACTTTTGCTCTTCTGAACAATTTTATTGAGCAAAATAAAAGGTTATATGTTTATTTTATCTTCACCTTCAAAATACACTGGTATCTGGGGCCTTGTTAGGGAAAGAAAAGCTAGCAACTTTAATTAGTGATTTAATAAAGTGATCAGATATATATTTGGCATATTAGATGTGTGACTGCATGTTTGAATATGAAGTTATAAGAAAATGAGATTGTGTCTTTCCTTTCCTATCAGAAATAATAAATGAGTAATATGAAAAGGAAAAAATTCAACAGACATTTTATAAAGTTGTTTGTGTGATGTAAACAAAAATGACCAGTTCTCCAGCTTAGATGAGTCAGCATAATTCTTGCAATGGCAGAGGAACATTAGTTACTGAACCATAAACATTTCTACAGGGATAATGCACTAATACCTCATGTCTGCCTACCTTAAAATCAAATAATTGTTGAGGGATTCCTTTCTCTTTACCAGAACCAAGCTGATTGTTCTGTTTGCATTCCAAATTCAAGATTCTGTGAGCCCCAACTTCAGTTCCCATTTCTGATGCAACCCTTCTCCCCCTTAGAGATAGAGAGAGCAGGAAGAACATGCACTTGGAAGTAAACAGGCCTGACTGAGGATGTGGTTCACTGGCATATGTCAGCTGGAGGATGTTAGGGGGACTACTTAGCTCCTTTGAGTTTCTGTTCAGTATAAAGTGAAGGACTTCACCATGCAACTTCATAGGGTGGTTATGACCATTAATGACTTAGACACAGTAGCAGCAAGGTAGGGTGTGTTAAGTAAATTAAGTGCATTGCCCACATATAATGAGCATCCAGGAAATAACTGCTATTTAATTACTACATGAATATATCTTAAATATTTCTTGAGTGCTAGACACTAGGTATACAGCATGATGGAAACAGACCATGTTCCTTTCCCAAGGAGCTTAGGTTCTAGTAGGGAAGACAAGTGATAAATAAATATGTAAATTAAGGACAGTGGCAGTAAGTGCTAAAAGTAAAATAAAGGAGGTTAGGTGGCTGAGAAGGGGTGGGGCTAGAGTTTGCACTATGATCAGGTTTTGGTAGATAGCCAAAGACGGTCAGAGATGGTCAGAAAGGGCCTTCCAGAGGAAGTGACTTTTAAGTAGAATTGCTGCTCTCATTGCTGTCTTTAGTAATTGCTCCTGGGTTTCTTACACATTTTGATGACTTGTCTTTCATGCTCCTGATATTCCTATTTGCCTTCAAAATGGATTGAGGCGAAAGGTGGCATCAGAAAGTTTTTTGATCTATAGCTCAGTATGTTTAATGAAGGGCTGAAATGTTCAGGTCCTGAGTTTGCCTTTGTTCTGAGTAAACATCCTTACCTTGGAAAAGCTTTGCTCCCAAAGGAAGGGCATTAGGCTGGCGAGCTCATGGTCACAATTTATTTGATCACCATAATCAACTCTCTAAGTTCATGTTAAACTCAAAACAACAAAAATGCTAATGACTATCATTTATTAAATGCCAGACACTGAGCAAGTGGGGGGGGGGGTATAAATATTTAGCCATTTAATCCTCACAGCTACAGCTAACTTCATGAAGTAAATATTATTTGTCTCTTAATTACAGATGAGGACGCTAAGACTTAGATAAGGGAAGTGACTTTAATCCAAAAACAGACACCACACAGTAGCAGAGCCAGGAATCAAGCTTAGAACTTTGAAAGCATCCACTCTTTCCAGCACCCTTATCTGCCTGCAGTGATCGTTAGAGGATTATATAATTTAAATATGTATATATATATATATATTTAAGAATTTGATGATGTTTCTTTCAATTACCCATTAAATTATCCTATATCATGTTTAGAAAATCAGAGAATTTTGAAGATTCATTTTATTAAGCAATTTTTTTTCTTTCTAGCAATTTTTTTTCTTTCAAGTACAATAGTTCATGTGTTTGCTAGGCAGCAATACATGCTAGGCATTATTCTAGAGGCTAGTACTATTATATGTTGATCATCTTCTGTTTTTCATATATTTAATACTCAGTTTCATGTATTTAATATTCACCATAATCCTGAAATACAGTTATTTTCATCCTTATTTTATAGATGAGAAAACTGGGACTTAGAGCAATTAGTAAGTATCCAAAGTAAAGCAGTGTGTAGTGCAACCAGGCAGAGCCTGGTGGTTGCAAAGTCTTACCTGGACCATCCTTCACTGAGAAAAGAAGATGGGCATTTACTTCTAAATTTACTTCCAGTTTTCCTAGAAGTAAAGCCTGCGCTACCAGATCTATTAGTTTATATACACAAGCTATAAATTTTATGTCATTTAAATTCCAAAGTAACCTTCACCAAGTGGTAGTAGTGCTGGATGAAGTAGATGGTGTTAGTGGTATTATTATCTCTGTGCCTAAATAGCTGCAATTCAAGGCAGACTGAAAGACACAGTGTGTAGTAAATATGGCAAAATTCAGTGGGAATACAAAGGAGGAAGGGAAATATTTGCCATGGGGCCTGTAAGAGGAATTGCATGGGAACTTTGCTCAGACACTGGGAAAGCTAACTTTTGGCGTGGGCTTTAAGTAAGATATACGAATGGCTTCTCTCTAAGTCTCTATATATTTCACTACCAACTGACAGAGGATGTATGTCAGAGAAATAATTTTGTCACAGGGCAGGGACTGTAATTTGATCCACCTTACCTTTCACCTACGATCCTAAGCTCTGACCTGTGTCTAGAAGAGGAAAGACTTACTTACCTTTTGACATCTCATTGTAAACAAAACAAAGTTCCTGATTTGGTTAAAGTTTGGAAACAAACTATGGAAAGTTAAAGGGAAGAATGTTGCAGGGCCTCTACCCAAATGAATGGGTCCTTTGCCCTCTAGGGAAAAAATTCATCAGCCAGCTCTATGAGTAGGTGAACTAGACAATACTTTATTGGAGACATGCATGAGGGAGCCAGAGTGGGAAAGGAAAGTATAGCCTGGCTATCCAAAGGGAGGTGAGGGGACAGATAAAGGTGCTTTAGGCAGGAAGAGAGGAAGGCAGCGTAATAGCTTGTTCTGGGCTGGGCTACATCCAGTTGTGCACATGTGGGTTACACTTCAACTATACGTGTGGGCTTTCAGCTTTCTCCTCCAAGAAACCATGAGATAGACATTAGTCAGGATCTCATGCTTTTTATCTAGCATGACACCTCATGTCAAAGTGATGGTCCAAGTCTGGACAGACTAGCCAGTTCATGATTCAGTCCACCTGGTCAGACTGATCTGGGACAACACATCCTACTAGCAATTTCTTCTACCTGGGCTGTCTCCAGAGAAGTCACAAGAGATAGGGGGTCAGTCATACCACTCCTAATAGTCAGAAGATCCTGCTTCTGCCATTGATCTTTTCTGTGTATGCCCTTGTGCCTCCCTGGGACCTGATCTGTAGAATGATGTGTAGTCTAGTGTTTCTCAAACATTTGCATACATCTGAATCACCTGGAAAGCTGAAAACAGAAGCTTAAAACAAAGATTGCTGTACCCCTCCTGAAAGTTTCTTATTCAGTAGCTCTGGAATGAAACCTGGGATTTGTAGCTAACAAATCTCCAAGTTATGCTGATGTTTCTAGAACAAGGGCCAAACCTTTGAGAGCAGCTACTGTCTTCTCCGAGATCTCTTTAGTTCCACCTCTGAGTATGCAACCTTGAGCAAGTCCCTTAACCTTCCTCTGACTGTTTCTTCATCAGTAAAATGGGATTCATAGCTTTATGAACAGATAAGTGGCATAAGGTGAATGTGAGAACCAAATCTCTCATTTACAAGAAATTCCTTTTTGAAAAGGATACTATATAAATTGCCTGTTGTGTATATCCATGTAAACTAAAAATTTGGCTTTCAGGGAATCCTTGCACAAACAGTAGTTTACATTTAAAGTGAATATATATATATATACACAATGTCTCTTTTCCCTCTTCCCTTTGAAGAAAAGAAGCATAGTGCAAGAGGAAGTGGACCCATGGAAAATAGACTTAAAATCCAAATGAACCATGAGGGACCCCGTCCTATTTGGCAAATAAAAGTTTCCCTGCCATGTACTTAACAAATTAATAATAATAAAAAAAGAACATAAATAAAAGAGAATAATAATTTAGAGCTATCTGGGCACCTGGGTCTATGAGCCCTTTAGGGCTTTGGCACCTAAAGAGAAAGGGGGAAAAAAGACCCTTGTCTCTGAGGCTTTGAAAGTGGCTTTCCTTGAGGCATTAGGGAAGCTCTAGGGGCCCTAAGAGCTGAAAGACTGAGATGCCTGGGGCAGGAGTCTGTTTGATCCAATAAAGAGCCAGGAAAAAAAAAATGGCTGGTAAGTAATTTTGCTATTTCATTTGGTGCAAAAGAGAAGGGAAAACACCAGAATATTCAATGAGCCAAAACGCAAAATGTGGCATGGATGTGAATGCAGGCTGACCCCTTCTTGGGAACATTTCTAAGCCTGAATGAAAGACTCACTGCCGAGGCTAATGTATAATAGCATGCATTTTAAACCATGGTGACCCTTTTGTTTTTCTGATAGGCGAAGATGAGGATGAATTTGAAAATTTCATGCTGCCTCTTACCGTCTCCTTTGAAACAGTATTACAGATATTCAACAACAACTTTAAACAAGAAGATGTGAAGGTGGGTTTGTTTCCAAATGTGAGGGAAAAGGAGTTTGCTCATTCTGGAATATCTAGATCCAAAAAAAGATCCCGCAGAGCTGTATGAGCTCTGCTCCTCATCAGTCTTGCTTGCCCACTTGCGTGTGTGTCAGAGTTGTAGTTTTCATGTAAGTGCTTTACTAGTTTCCCATTCAAATGGACTTTGAGGTCTGTGGATGGTTTGGGACAGTTGGTTTATGATTAGATGGCACAGGTTTGTCTCAGGTGACGGTATCTTTAAAAGATTTCTCTTGTTTGTGCATATCTCTTTGAATGTCCCATTTCTCTCATTTACCCTGCAGTCTGTGTTTTAACATAGTTATATGCAGGAATGCGCGAACATACACATGCTAAAAGACTACATCGCTAAATATTTTTTTAAACAAGAATTTATATAAATCAAGACTTTATTAAATGGCTAGGCATATATGTATAAATAGGAGCTGGTCTTGAAGTATTGCATTCTTAAACTGAACAAAGTGATTAGGATAACTGATAGCTAAATAAGGTTTTTATGTGCCTGTGGGAGCCATATTAGGATTGATTTGACAAGTCAGTTCAGCTGTGGCAACAGTCATAATATCTAAGACAACATTATGTTTTATTAGTAAAATCCTTAAGTGTAGCAAGCTGTTTGTGACAAAACAGCCCCATATTTTATTGTGGGGGATGGGAAGCACAAGAACTGCTAAATAGGAATAGCATCTTCTGAAATTATAATGCGTTAGGGCTACATTAAATAGATTGACATTGATTATTATTTTTAAAAGACTAATAAATATACTCTAGAGAATGAAGGCACCTTTGCTGGTGATGCTTGAGTCATATTTTATTGTTATTTGAAATACATTGCAAATATTATCCATCATTTTGCATGGTTCCTCTTCTCTACCAAAAACAAAACAAAAAATCAGAAGAGCAATGGCCTTTAATGGTTATGTTGGTGTAATCCTTTTTGCCAAAAGAAATAAATGACCAAATATTACACATTTTTGTTCTAAAATGGACTCTTGAAATGGATGTCTATCAATATACAATAGTCATAGAATTTTAAAACAAAAAAGAAGGAACTTAGAGATTTTCTTTGTGTTTGTATTTTGTTGAAATTCACCAGACCCCTATTCAGATTAGCTCTGTTCTTTAGATATCTGTCTTCCTAATATCTTTAATGACTAAAAAAACCTTTGCAGCTTTAAGGTGGTTGCTGCTGCTCCTTATATCAAAAAGAAGCAATGAGATTGAAAAACACCATCTTTATAAAAATTACATTTATCTCATTTGAAGATTTCATTATACTCCCAGCCCGTTTTGATGTAATCCCATCTAGTTTGATAGAAACTATCTTCCTAGAGTCATTTTTAATGGAGTTCCAGTGATATATCCCTAAACCAGCAAGTTCTTAACGACCCTGGAAAGTGACTGCTTGATTACACTTTAACGGTATTTGCAAATAAAATCACAAGTAATTAAGGGGAAATCTCCAGGCTTTTGAGCAAGTTTGATGCATGATAACTGCCTGATTCAGCTTCATCTAGAGTAATGCTGTGTAGGCAACAGCTACTGAGATCAATAGCAACGTAATGATAGTGGCAGAATTAAGTGAGTAACCTGAGAACTGTGCCTCAGAATGCATGCAGCTGCCACGAACCAAGGCCACACAGTGCACTCCGTGCTTCCGTCCTAAATGTTCATCAAAAGACGCCCTGCAGGAAAATGGAGTTAGATGCTCTTTATTGCTGATCGTGTCTCTTGCCACATTTATCAGGGAAATTGGATTAGCAGTTGGCAGCTGCAGGTAGACAAGATTCTGCAGTGATTAAATATGCAGCTTGGCTGCATTTGTTGTGACAGACCTTTAGTAAATTCTACTGTAAGCACCATCTGTCTAATTTGTATAAAGAAAACTTGGTGCTTTAAGCTACCGATAAAGAACTAAATCTGTTGCTTTATCATAAACAAAACTTTTGCACTAAATGCTTTTAAATATAATTTATTAGGTTAAAGCTATTTTTCTATCATGATGAATAAATAATACATGCAAAAGTGCTTTCAGGTACTTCATTTTGCAAGTACTAGAGATAAAAACAGTTCTGTTTTGTTCTTCAATAAAGTATTTAGTATTCCAATCCACAGGAGGTGATGCTGTTAAAATATCTCTATGAAAATGCCGCAGGACTGCCAAATTCATTTAATTTGCAACCCTTACCAGGATTTTCTAACTCCCTATTTATAGATATTTTTCAAATGCAGATTTCAGGATGAACATAAAACATTAAGGACCTGTGGTGCCAAAGTGAAATATGACTGGTGAAGGCAGGAAAGGCTAGAAAACTCTTAAATTTATAGCTTTGTTTTCTTACTTAGTCCTAATATAATTGAAGAGACCATTGAATTTTTGTCTTGGGTTTTTCTCTTCAAAGTAAAGGAAAAAAGAAAGGAAATGCTGTGACAAATCCTGACGCTAAAGCATCAGTTCAAAATATTTTTCCCCCGGTAATTGTATTCATAGTAAAATATGTCCAGTACTCCCCTGACTCATGCATCATTTTTGATTTGGCCATGACGTCATGGGTTTTAAGGAAAATGAATGAAAACTTCTCGGAGGAAGAGGAGCAGTTAAATAGGAACCTGCTATCTTTAGTCCCTTCGTAAAAACTCCACAATGTTAAATTATTTAAAATCCTTGATTTTCAGCATGCGCACATTAAAAGTTTTCGCACTAAGTGCCAAATGTTGCAAACAGCACTTTAACAGAATGATTTTGCTTTGATCCCTGTAGCAGTTCCTGAATAATTTATCACAGGTTATTGCCTTAATTCTGGAGAGGGATAGAGCAATAAAGGCAGATGAAAACACTCCAGTTGAAACACCTTGGGGCCTGCTCATTCCTCTGACACGGCTCTTTTGTTGGAACTATTTAGAGGTTATTAAGATGTGTCTCCAGAATTAAGAGTATGCTGTAAGGATGAAGACAGCCATCTTAATTCTAAAGACAAAGCACAATGACCCTTCACCTTCTTTTTCTTTGTTGTTATTATATAGTAGAATTATGAGGATAATATTATAGCTGCCCCCAGTAGTGCCACTACAGTAAAGGGTCTGTCAGACTTTCCATTAGAAACCCTGTTTTGGGGGTCAGGGTGGAAGGAGCCACACTTCAGCTGTTTCCCAGCCCCATCCGTCTCACGCTTGGCACACAGACAACTGTTCGCCATGCAGTGGACTGAGCGCTGAGCAGTTTCTCCTTCAACTCTCCAAAAAGGGATTCTTAGGGTTAGGTCCCCCAAAACATCCTCACTAAAAATCTAGGGGACTTTCACTTTGCAGTTCAGTCAGGTGTTGACCAACTACAGGAGGAGGCCGCTTTTGAAATAACCCTCTTTGTATTATTTTAAATGAGATGGTAAATTGTAGTTCTTTCTTGCCTAAATTTCAGTCAGTCACCTCTGGCTCTTTGAAATTGTTTTGTCGACTGGCTGAGCTGCCAGGTAACAGTTTCTCTGTCTCCTATAAGAACTATGTTTTAGCTGTCAGGAAAGTACTCCCTTTGTGTGGTCAGATACCTGTATAGGCTATTATAGTACTCGTGCTATTCTGAGATAAAAGGTATCATTTGAACATAAGAAATCTGTTTCTTGCATTAGCACAGCATTTTCCTGCCCAGTCTAATCTATTGAAAACATACATTTTAGTTATTGTTATATACTTCCCTTTGCCCTTATTTTCCAAAATAAAGCCTTGATGTAGATTTGAGTCAATTAGAGCACTTCTCTTAACTTGACAAAATCGTTTAGGAAGAAAGATTTGCTATGAAATAAATATTAACCTTTTTCTGACATGAGAATAGTGTAAAATATTTTAAGAGCCCTTTGTACTAAGCACAAAGAAAGTAAAACTCATGGTTCCTACCGACTAATTTAAAGTTGAATGGTGGGTGCTTGCTTTCTTAATCTTAAGTGTCTGTGAACACTTAAGATTACCAAGTGAGTAGCCTGTGTCCTGTAAGTGCACATAATAAAAATAGACCCAAAAGTCCACTTTAATAGAAAGTTAAGCAGACTAGATTTGTTGGGGGGGGGGGAATGCTTCTTAGAAGATGCATTTTGTTCTAGAGGCTTCGAGAAACATGGAAAGCTGAGAAAAATAAGAACTGCTTCCATGGGGTAAAAATAGGATGCATAAAAGACAAAAATGCAGACAGCTACAAGAAGACCAGCCAATTACAGTAAAGCAAGAACTGTTGAGATTACAAACGAGAAAACGATTATTCACTTTCAGAAGCCGAAAGAGAAATTCAGATTCTATAGATGTAGAAATGCAGATAATCATCATTCTGCAAACTATTAGGCAAAATATAAACTGAGTATTCTTATGAACAACTTCCAGTTCTGTTGAATCACCTTTTAAGAGTGTGAGGCAAGATCAGAAATCACAGATTTGAGGATGGTCAGGATATACTTCCAAGACCTTACCGATAGTTTAAATGCCTTCCTAAAGAGATTTTCATTCTTACCAAAGTGTGAGGAAGACAAAATCTGGTTGAAAAAAGAGTTCGGGGGCTGTTTTCTTGCAGAATATTTTCTACTGAAACGGAATCTTCAGAAATCACAGTTGCATATCTCAATTATCCCACCCCCTAGTTTTGCAATTATGTTTATTTGTGCTCTTTGTTCTGACACTCTAGCATCTGTTCATGGGTTTTCTTTTTCTCTTCCCAAGTATCATTCTAAGGACAGCTTAATTAGGAGACCAGAATACAAATAGACCTCTTTTACTTAAGAGTCAAGTTTGTAGAGTTTTTTCCCATATAGTACTAAACACTGATGGAACACATATTATATATTATTATATACCAGCCTCTTGTTATGCATTTTTACTTAAACTTATTAAATTTATTACTCATGATACCTCTGTGAAAGAGACATCTTTAGCCCCTTTTATAGATGACAAAACTGAGACTGGTACATTGCCTTGCCTTAAATCTTGAAGTTAAGAAGTAAAACTGAGATTTAAATCCAAAAATTCTGACATCAAAAATAGAGCTCTTCCTTGCTGAGGGACTGTGAGTGCTATGCTGGTATGTCACAGGACCAATAGGTCACTTACCCAATTTTACTTTTCGTAAGATATGAAAGATTTTCCTCAGGGATCATTAAGTGCCAGTACACTTCCAGGATACACTCTTGAGTTGCTTAGTGGGACTGATTTCTTGCACGCCAATGTGGTTAAGATTTGCTATTATTAAATAATGTCTAGACCCTGTTCATTTCTGTTTTGCAAAATTATCAATCCTTGTCTTTTTTTTTTTTTGACATTATTCAGAAACAAAATATATTAAGAATCTAAGGGATCCTAAGCTATTGGAATTAGGACTTAGCTTAATTTATAAGAAGCAAAGTAGAGTTGGTCAGCAGATTTAATGGTCTATTTGTTTAAAGAGTCTATGGTTTTCTATAGAAAGGGATCTGAGCGAGACATTTTAGCTAATGAATCAAAATCAGATATGTGGTCATTATTGCCTTATTATTACTCCATCTGCTCTGTGCTAACGTGAAAATCAATTACTGTGTCTCTTTCCCACTGACAGCGTATGTTGATCGGGCTGGCAAGAGATCTTCGAGGGATTGCCTTTGCACTGAACACAAAGACCAGCTACACCATGCTGTTTGACTGGATGTATCCTTATTACACTGTGACAATACCAGCTCTGTGCACAGAGGGATGCCAGGCCCCTCACTTTCGTTTAATAGTATGGCACAGTAGGGAAGAGGAAACAAAGCTAAATGAACTAATGTGTAATCAGCTAAAAATTACAGCACAGTGGCAGCAGTGCAGATAACTGAGCACAGCATTTGGAGACCCAACTCAGAGAGGTCACTTTTTTGGTGCCATGAAATATTGACAACTTAAAAATCACATACCCAAATGATTGTTTATGTTGGAGTAGCAGGGGTAATGTGGCTAACACCTTAACTCAGAAACAATGAGTCCCACCATTGGGCATTTTCCAGGAGATTTGAATTTCTACTCCATTTCAATTAGCAGGGCTGAGAAGGTCATTTTCTCTCTTTGAGGCTTAACTCATCATGCTTCAGTTTTTCTTCATCATGAAAATAATAATGAACAAAAGAGGAGGGTGGGGGTGGGGAGGGAAGGAAGGATCAGGCTATTTTATTTGCATTAAAATGTGGATTTACCTTTGCCAAAGCTTAAAGCAGACAACATAAATATTGAAACAAACAACAACACACACACACACAGAAATGCCTCATCATATAAGAGTGAAAAAAACATGGACTTTAGTGTTGAACAGACCAGATTTGAAATCCCAGCTCTTCATTTGCTGTGTAAACTTGGGTCAGTACTTATTACCTACCTCTCTGAGTCTCCATTTCCTCATCTGAAAAAGGAAGCAGACAACCACCATCATAGCATATTGTGACCATTATAATAAGTAACACACTCTGTAATGTGCATTCAGTAGCTATAAATGGTAACTATTAATACTGTATTATAGTATGTAAATTCTCTTTGATTTTAACAGGAAATGACAATTTACTCAAGTCATAAGTGTAATAAGTGTTTTCTTGCCTTTTATACATGAAGTGATCAGAACACATAAGTTCTATAGTCTAAAACTACTTTAGTTTTTAAGTTACACTTTTCAAATGCTTCTTATTCAGACTTTCCTCATACTTTAAATTGTAACGGAAACTTCCAAAGGCAGTCCTCAACTGCTGATGCCACAGTTATAGCCAAAAACATAACTGGGCATGTTCAAAGAATTTACAACATTTTTTAAAATTTCTGTGAATTTGAATACTGACTTATGTTTTTCATAACTACTAAAACTTCATTTATGTGCTCATAGAAAGGTGAGAAGTGAAAGATAAGAATTATTTCTGTCTGAGGAATATGCATGGCTTTATACCATACAAATGCATGTACAGAGATTATAGATTTTAACATGGAGGTGATATAATTAACTATGAAGGATACATTCGAATTGTATACAACACTTTGATTTCTCTAAACAGAAATAGAAAATTGCAAGGTAAAAACTTATATTTATTTGAAAAATTATAAGAATCTAGATTTTGACACTTGATGCTGGTGATCTTGAAAGCATACTGGCTGTAAAGACATCCAGTGACTAACATTTATGTTTCCTCTTCAACAGTATAACCAAAAGTCAGAGTCAGAATCTTTCCCCTAAATGTCAAAGAATAGAAATACCTGCCATAACTGGCTTTGCCTAAAATGTATAAAACATACTGAAATGCAAGTTTTTAATTAAGTCTGTCTTCCATTTCCTTGCTTGGCTCATTCCTTTTGGCACCTGTCTGAAGTGAAACTTTTGTCCAGCAGATGGCAGAAAATAGCAAACAGAAAATCTTGGAACTTGTTTTGTTTTGAACTAGAGACCATTGTCTCCTCCATTTGACCATAGATGTTGATGTTATTAGGGTCAGGGACGGAGGGCGAAATGTCAGTTATTCAGGAAGCTGTGTTAGATTACCAAACGGGATGGCTTAGTACCAGCTTTGCTTATAATAATTGAGTTTCAGTAGCAAATCAGCTTCCCTGGGAAAAGGCCAAAGGCTTTTCATAATTGTATTGACAACAAAATGAATATGATAAATGGTGTTCATTCAGTTGAGACAAGATTTATAGTTTTCCTTTGGGCAAGGGATGAAGAGCAAATATTTATAATAATAGTAAAATTTGTTTAAAAGTTACATTATTTGATAATTCAAAAAGCTTTATTAAAATATTTCGAAATACTTTAAGCAGTTTCACGTGATAAAGTACAGATTCTTTCCAAAGTATTCTAGTAATGTAAAAATGAATAAGTATAAGATAAGAAAAAAACATGGATATGAAAGTCATTTATTCTTCCTGAAATATTGATGTGTCAAACCGTCAGTGATGATTCCCACATTACTGCTGGGAAAAGTTTATTTGCCTTTTATCCACATAAATGTGTATTCTTTAATTTGTTATACAGTCCTTAGCATACAGAAGAAACATCCTATAAGAGCACATGTCATCTTAAAGTCAAAATGCATTTTATTTATGGCGATTATTTGATAAAATGCTATTTTAGTGGTTAGCTATTTAATTCAAAAACATTTCTATAAACACTGACTGCATTAACTGCTACATGAACTACATTGCTTATCGCTCTGTCCTTCCAAAACTAAATTGCCTGAAACTACACAGCAACCATGTTGATAAATTGTTCTACTGCTAGAGAATTGAAGAATTGTTAGATATACATTTTGGCCCCTTTAGGGAGAGTACCACAATAGAAAAACACCTTTGTGGTGCATTTAGTCGCCTTATTTAAACTTTTGAAATATTCAAAATTGAAAAAATAGGACGGTATGTGCTGTTATTTCCATACCTCAGTCATAATCTGATCACAGGTTATGTTCCCAACCAAGCCATCGGTGCTGTTTATTAATATGAAATCATTTCATTATGCAAAGACAAAGCAAAACCTTGAGATATGTAGAAGGGCACAGACTTTGGAATGGAACAGTCTTAGATTCCAGGCCTGATTTTACCACTTAACAATCTTTGAGGTCTTCCTTAAATCACTTAATGTTTTAGACTGTGCTAGCTTTCATGAGGGTTGTAGATGACTTAAATTCTACACCAAAATGAGCTTATTATAGTTGAGTAGGAGTCAGTCAGATAGATACCTGTGTAAATAACCAGAATTAAGTACAGTTGCCTTATTACCATGTAGGTAATAACTGCCATTACAAAGATAAAAGTAGAGTGAATGTACTTAGCTGGAATCAGGAAAGGCTCTGTAGAGGTGACGTTATCTCCCTGGATCTTACCAAATAAGTGCCACTTATTTCATGCCAGAGCCCCATGAGTGTCAGATTATGGGATTTACACCTTCATTTCATATTATTGTAAAATATTTGATGATTTTAACTATCAAAATCAGAATTGTATTTCAAGAAATTTCATCAGCAGATTGGCATACAAATATTTTTGAGTGGTCTGTGCCAGGCATAAGGAATGAATAAAAGGTTGTTTGTTTGTTTTTTTAATAAGAATGAATAAAACAAATTGCTCTTCAGAAGCTCACAGCCTAGTGTATATAACAAATAAATAATAAGTAATCAATATGTTATATCACAGATGCATGCAAAAAGCACGTGATCATGAAGGGAAGAGATTGGCGGTTTTGACAGAAAGGGTAGGCTTCCCAGGAAAGTGGAAGTTGAACTAGGTATTGAAAGATGGTGGATGACATTTGCCAGACAGAAGAGAGAGAGAAAATTTCTGATAGCATTTATTTTAATGAACAATAAATAGTAAAGACGTTTTGAGTAATTGAAATACCTTTAAAATAAGCTCTCAACTGGTTGGCTATTCTGTTCTGGACCCACAACCTCAGATCCTTGGCTCTTAACAGTTATAACAGAAACTCATTTGTTGATGTTTAATATGTTATAATGCTTTCTCTGTGATATCCCAAAGGATAAGAATGATGTTTTTCTCATTTTATGGGGGTTTAGCACATACTCAGTACTAATAACAGGTGGATGGATGGATGGATGGATGGATGGATGGATGGATGGATGGATGGATGGATGGATGGATGGATGGATGGATGGATGGATTGGATTGGATTGGATGGATGATGGATGGATGTTGTCAAGAAACAAATCTTATATTTTCATATTTGGCATCTTAGGAGGCAGTAACAAATCATTAGTTCTTTCTATTTTTTATTTATCTGATGGAGAATTAGGAATTCATGGAGAAGATCTAGTTGAAAACAATTAGATGTGTGTCTCTTCTACACAGGGGCCCTCACTCTCCTCCTTCTATCCACTTATACATAGTCCTCACAAGGCCACTGAAAAATTAAACTCCTAGAGTGGGTTCTGATTCTCACCCTGTAATCTGAGTCTGGCACTCTCACTCTGAAGCCCTTTTAACCTCCCTGCTTGGTAGACCTCTACTCTGCTTTCCAATAATCACTCATTTTCTCTGTGGCAGTCACCTCTGTCAGAAGCATATTAGAATTGGCACTACTCTCATTCCACACAGAAAAGGGAGCATCCCCTCATGTCCCCCGGCCTTATCCCATCGTGAGTGCAGTGTCCGCTGAAAAATATGATGGTCTTAATGCCTTTAGAATGCTTTACAAAGGGCTGAGTGTGCTATGGTATTCCTTGACAGAGATTTGGGTTTCCTGATGATCCTTCCAGATGCTTTTCTAGTAATGACCGTGAATTTGTACTTAAGAAATCTCTTGGTGGAATGTTTTCTCACCTCTGCTCCTCTGGCATCACTCAGAATTTCCATACTCAGAGCATCCCTATTATGTGTCCATTCCCCTGACTTGAGCATGAATTCCCCAAGAACAAAAGCCACATCTTTCCACTGGATCCCCAGCCCCTAGCTAGTAAATAGATAGTAAATACCATCTATCAAAAATAACAGATTTTTCTAGTCCATAGGAAAAACAAAACAGTAAGCTGTCTGACAACAGTTAAAATAGTTAATAATCAAGTTCATTATTTTTTTATTTTCATCACTGAACTTCACATACACATATATATACTCACTTATCACCTTTCTCTGCTTTATTTTCACTTGCACTACTATTTATTTGCACTACATACTGTATAACTTTTATTCCTTTTATTAGAATGTGAGTTCCATAAAAACAGCAATTTTTTAGTATTTAGTTTATTAGTGTCCCCAGTGAATCTAAAGCAGTGAATAGTTATAAAATAGCCCTTCAAAAAATACATGTTAATTAATTTTTTTTCATGTACTAAATTGTTTGCAAATACATTCTTAACATGGTATTTCTGGGGGTATAAAGATAGCGTTTTTGTACTTTTAGGAAATATGACATTCTTAAGTAGGGTTTTTTTTTTTTCACTGTATGTTATGTCAGTTGTTTCTTGAATGTTATGTCAACTGTTTCTTTGAAGCTTCAAAAATGAATGCATAGTTTAAAAGAATTAAAAGGTAGTTCTAATCAAATACGCTACACCTTATTTTTAGGTTAACGATTTACAGCAACAAGTACTTGCTGAAATCTACATTGTGTCAGATTTGTGCATACAATATGTGCCTGGCCCATGCCCTTAAAAGCATGTCATATATTAGAAGAGATAACGTTTGCTGTGGTAATTCAGGGTACCACAGTCACACCAGGAGACCTACCTACTTCAGTGCCCCCACACAATGTCACACAGAGGCTTCTTGGAATAATTGACATCTCTAGAATTCTAAGGAACAAAGGTAATAGCAGGGGCATGGCAGAGAAGCACATTTCTTTGCTCCTTACAAACACTACTAGGGCAGACAGAGAACACCAGCAACCAATGCTTATACAGTTTGTTCGAGAGAGAGGTAGTCAGAGTGCTCACTGAACTTGGATAAGAAAGAGATTGATGCCTTTTGACAAAATAAAGTTTCACCATCCCACGGGAAGGGAGACTTGAGGAGATGTTGAAAGACAGGAATATGTTAGACAGAAACAGCAGCATACAGGAACAGAGAGAGAGTTGACATCAGTGGCTTTGTAGGAAATTGATGACTGAACCACAGACAGGACACTAAAGGAAGAAGGTACTAGAGGTGAGATGGGAAGCAGGCAGGGAGCAAATCTTAAAGGGCCTTGTAGGCCATGCTAAAGAATTTAAAATTTATTTTTAGATCAGGGAAGAAGATTGTGGTCTTGATCACCATGGAGATCTCTGCCCATATCACGCAGGAAAGAAGTACCAGTCAGTGATGCAGTTCAGGAGTATCGTGTGAAACAAAATACAAAGAAGTACACTAGGAAACATCAGAAAACAGAGGCCCAGGCATTAGGAGAAGAAAAAGGAAACTAAAGCACTGGTATAGTAAAAAAAATTTTCCACTCCTTAATTTTATACCTCAGATGCCACTTGGCAAGAAGGAGGCCAGCTAAGTGTTAAAAGGCCAGTGGAGGGAAGTGGCACTGGACTATGGTGATGACACATGGGTGATTTGGTGATGGGAAGCCCAAGGGGATTGCAAATGAGATTGAAAAATGCACAAAATGATGTAAAAATAAACTATTATATTGAAAAAAAAATGGCCAGTGGAGCTGAGTCAAAGTTTCAGGTTCTGTTAGTTTTGCTCATTGACTTGGCAGGAGCATTTATATCTTAGTATTGCTAAAAATGTCTGAGAATTTCCCCTTGTATGTACAGGGACTGCTGCCTTTAGCAGCTCTAGCCTTGAGTAGATTAAAAGTTACCCAAAGCTTTTTTGCAAACTACATTCCAAATGGGCCTCTGACCTACGTGAGACCAAGTCATCAACTTAAAAAAAATAGGAAATAGGTAATTTCGAAGATGGGAGATAGAACCTGGGATTTATTATTACTAGCTTCCTTTATTTTTATGTATTTCTTAAGTTTCATGATTAACTTTTTTTATTAAGTAGTACAATGCCCAAGAAACCCTGATAATAACAATTCAAATGTTTTATCTTCATTAACTAAATTTATTTTCCTGTCTGACATCGTTGAGCATAATTCTTTAAATGTGTTACTTACCTAATGCTTTAAAAGTGTGTTTTTTATTTATGGAGTATGCCCAGAGTAAAAACAGTATAACTTATGTTATATATTAACAAATAGAACAAATTTGCTGTCCAAAAAAAGTACAACTATGAAAATTAGGGAGAGCGATTTGTTAAACTGCCATTGTATACTAAACATAGAACAAACATGGGTTCCTTTTTTCTGTTTAAGTGGTACTGGTTTTCAGGAACAATATTTATTTGACCCTTAAATTCTTTAACAGACTTTGCAAAAGGTACCCAGTGTATCTTCCTATCCTTCAGAGGGCTATTGAGCAGTGGTATGGGGAGCCAGCCTGTACTACTCCCATTTTAAAACTTATGGCAGAACTGATGCAAAACAGGTAAGAGGTGGATCAGAGAGTGAAAAAAACAACCTGCTGTTTGACAGCAGTCTGCGGGGTCATACTTACTGCTTGGTATATCAACATTCAAGACTTAGCAAGAACCTGGGAGCCAAAATTTAAGATAACCATTGATAGCAATAAAATTGGAGACAGAATATAGTACATTTATGTGTACATGGGGACTGAACTGAAAAAAAAATTGGGACACTGTAACCATCACTATTTAAAATACGCAAAGGCACAGTGGCAGAAGAGAAGCTGCTCACTGCTTGCCTGCAATTGTGCAGAATTTTAAAGCAAGAAAGAAGTTCACAGGTGTCCGAATTGAGATGCTTCATTTTACAGATAAGGAAATTGAGTCCCATAATAATTCATGGACACATAATTTGTCTCAGGAGCCCTGGCGATTTTCCCTGCTAAGTTATCTTTCCTCTATGCCAACACGTTTAGATGTTTTATGTGCTGATAATTTTCATTTAAATAGCAACAACAACACTTCTCATAAGTGACTTAAAATTTTGTAATTATAATTTTTTTAAACCAACAGAGATTCAAATACTCTATAAATATCAGCAAAGATATAGCTAAAAGAACAAAACTGCTATAGGCTAATTGGTTTTACCGCTTTAAAACGTATCATTATGAATATGGCTTAGCACCAAATTACCTGTCACTTAGCCATCCTGTTTCATCAGCTTCTCTTTGTAAACTGTATGTTGGAGGGGAGAGATCCAGACAGGAGAGAAGTATGGATTCCAGCTCTGATTTTATCTTTGGTGCTAAGTTTTTCCCAGCAATAATTTCAAATCTTTTAAATAAGAGGTGGAAAAAGAACAGGCATATCAATAAATGTGAGTATTATTCTTTTGAAAGCTATTAGTTTATTTTTTCAGACCATTCTCATAGTTACCTTAAATACTAAAGGA
Organism: Condylura cristata; assembly: GCF_000260355.1. Lineage (NCBI taxonomy): Eukaryota > Metazoa > Chordata > Mammalia > Eulipotyphla > Talpidae > Condylura > Condylura cristata. Next base: position 57,946,963 of record NW_004567109.1, read on the forward strand.
AGAGTGGCTATGTATTTTATATTAGAAATTAATTTTTTTCCTTATTTTTTTTCAGCGAGGCAATTGATATTATATATTATTGATGTAATACTTAAAACTGAAGAAAAATTTGCTGTGGTATACGTTATAGATCATTTTATATCTACCATTAGTTAGACAGTTCATAGACAACACAATTGTTTGGTAAATGATTCATACCTAGCACAATTGTTATTAGAACTGTCTAATGAGAATCTGTAAGCTCAGGAAATTTGTTATCTTGTCTCTTTCTCTGAAACTAATGTGAAGTGTATGTATACAGTTCTTTAATCAGGAATTATATGCCACAATCAAGTAGTCACAATAATAGTTCTAATAAATTTTAATTGTACTTAATTCTAAAGCATTTTGAAAAGCATGAAGAATGAGCAGTTCATTCTATTCCTGAAAACAGAGCTTTAGCAGATGTCTTTGCGTTTTGATTATTTCTTTGTTAAGACCTAAATGTCATTATTTCTTTAAAGTACTTCAACAAAGCAGATCAGAGCCATCCAAAGCCAGTGTCTTATAAAAAAACAAATATGTCAAGATGGCTTATCAGTCCTATCTCTTGTTAATACTTGTCAGCAACCAGGGAAGTAAAATTGTTCTCATTTGGAACTTCTGTTCTCTTCACTTGAACTATGGGTAAAGGAAACTATAACCAGTATGTAATTTAATGAATTTGAAATATACCTAAAATATCAGATGATTCATTGTGTATATGTACAGTATTAAAGGCACCTACATTTCCTGTTACTTTAGAATTTGGTTTTAAAATGTGCATTTTGCTCTACAGATGATCTTAGATACAGTCCTCTATTCACGAATCTATATAAACTTACACATACACTCCTGTTTTGTTTTGTTTTTTATTATTAACCATTTTGCATGAGAGGATAAGAGGTCTAAGATATAAGATGTCAGGTTATTGTTTTGACAGATATAAAGTGAATTTCTTGAATCAACAGATAAATGAAAATAGCTATTGCTGATGCCCTAGTATCTTCATAGTGAGAAATTATTATACATATTTTATCAACACTTGTTGAATGGAATAGCACTTTGGAAAAAAGGGATAATTTTACTACTGCTACTTCTAATAAGTGAAAATACTGGACGTTTTAAACCTATATCTGGTTTCTTTATCTGCACGTATAGTCTAATTTTTTTGCTATATTTCTTAGATCCCAGCGTTTGAATTTTGATGTATCATCTCCTAATGGAATTCTTCTCTTCAGAGAAGCTAGTAAAATGATTTGCACTTATGGTGAGTATCTTTTTCCATATTTGTCTCTGCAATATAACTTGATCTCTTTGGAGGAAAGAAAGATGTTAGTTATTTTGTTCTTTTGAACCTTCATATCTGTATGAATTTGTGAAGTGGGTAATAGGAGCACAGAAAGCCAGGGAGCTATAATATTGGCATCAGGAAAAGTAAGCAGCATGCCTTTGACTACAGATCATGCCTGACCAACTTGATGAATTTCTTTTGGATAAAATTGCAGTGTCAGTAGGCAAAGGGAAATATACCAGATAGAATATTGAAAAGTTACAGCATATTCAAAATTGCTTAAAGTTTCATCAGGGAGTTTGCTATCTTGGGTCAAGAAATGCTTAGGTCAATATATCACCAGGACTGAATTTTGGGGAACTATCCTAGTAAAGAGCAGTAAATATTATGATTATAGATAATTTTTAGGCAGTGCATCCCTAGAACCAGCATTCTGTAATGAAAATTGTCCTATTCATTTACAGTAAAAACTTTGGTTAGGACTTACAACTGGACCTTAAAACTACCATAAACCCTGTTATTTTCCAATTCTGACAGCTTCATCAATGAAATTGTCAACTCTCTGAGACCTTCATATAGCCAGGGAATAGGGATAGGATGAGTAAGAAGCCTCTGTAATCTAGTTTGCCACACTGACTGAACACCAGCTATAAGCAACTCTGGGCTGCTGCTCTCCATAACAGATGTTTCCTTGTATCTTTTTTCTTTGTCTTCTTCCCTTTTGCCTGTCCTTACTTTCCCAAATCAATAGCCAGCTCTAAGTACATTGGTCTCAAAAAGTGTGTCTGATTCTCATATTTCTTTCTGAGTACCTAAAAACAGATTTAACAAAATTCTATAAAGGCTCTTTAACTGTGTATGAGAGAGAGGGTTGTCTGTGTGTGTGTGTGTAGAGGAACAACCACTAAAAGCATATTACTTTTTTTTTTAATGAACTATTTTTTTAATAGTTGAATTATTTTTGCTTCAATTCAAAATAAATTCTGGGGCTCTGATCTGTATGTGCTTACTTGCCCACAGAAAGCTAGCCTTGTCTGGACAAGAGTCCATTGACCACATCACTTTTTTGTTCAAAGATGCCTTCTGTTTTGACCACACTGTCCTGCTTCCTTCTGCTTTTAGCAAGTGCTGAGTTTCTGTTTTCTCAGTTTTTAAAAGGAAATAATATTTCCCATTATTAAACAATATGAGTATAAGAATTTCCTTATAGTCAGTTGAACTTTAGCAGTATAAATTTTAGATTTCTCTTACCAATCACAATTACAGCTTCTCTTTCCCTTTTTCTGGATCCACTTTCACTATTTTACCTTGGGGGCTTAGTCTCAATTGCTGTGAGGCTGATAAGGGCAGTGACATCTTCCTCTTCTGATATCACTAATCTGGAGACAAAATGAATAGCCAGCAAGCCACATGAAAAGGAGCTCTGGAAAGACCAGTTCCAAATCTGTGGACTTCAAAAGCTATCCAGTTCCCTGATGGGACTATATCTGACATAAAGCCACTGCAACAAAAGTTGATAAAGAGAATGCTTTGAGAATTATATTGGAGAAAAATGAGGAGGAGACAGAAGAAGGGGGAGGAAGAAGAGAGGAGGTGGTGTAGAAAGGAGAAAAACCTTCAAAACATTCTTAAGGCAATAAATAGATTAGGGTAAAGCGCTGTACCTTAGTTTGGACTAATAATAATGGCAGCACCCATTTTAAATCAGCTCCAGTACTAGTCTCGTTACCATCCAGTAGCCCTTTGAATCCTCCAGGTAGGTCGCAGTATCGGCCACTCTATAGCCATTGAGCAAGTTGAGCAGCTTAGCCGCTCCTGCTTCAGTTTTGTGTTAAACAGAGAAAATAACACCTAAGATGGTTATGAGGATTCAATTACAGAGTGTATGGGAAGCCCTTAGATCATTTGGTGACTGTGGTTGTTGTTAAAAGGAAATTGAAGCTCCTAGAGGGTAAAGAGATTTGCCAGATATTACATAGCAAGCAAGAAGTTGAATTGGAATTTTATTCAAAGTGTGTGTGACTTTAGGCCATAGTCCTTCCATATCCGTTACACCACAGGAAGATTATTCTTTGCATGTTCATGATAAAGCATTGTGCTTTAAAGTATGATGTTTTCCATCTATCCTAACACTTAAAGGAATTAAAAGCTTAACTTTTTGTTATCACTACATGTATTTTACACAGCATAACAGAAAAAATGTTTCTAAGCCTTCACAGATTCTCATTTTGGCCCCAATCAGCCAAGCTGATTTTCTCTGCTGTTACCTCTTATAAAATTTTATTACCCATGCTTTGGAGGGAAATCATGTGGTTGCCATCCAGGATTCTGGAAGATCAGGGAAAGAATATCGGGAGGACACAGAGCCAGCATTATTTATTTCTTTGGTAAGCCAACGTAAAGGAAGGGGAAGCCCAAGAAGGAAAGAGGACAGAAGAGTCTGTGATCCTCTGGCGTATCCTTACTGGCTTCTCTGCTCACCTCTCATGGGCAGTATTTGGTTAGTCAGTGATTAGGGGAGGTGCAGTGGGGAAGAACTAATTTCCAGATGCACCTGATTTGTTAGATATTTTTTGGAATACCTCCACCTCACTACCAGTGAGAGTGGCAGAAAAATAATACTTTTGATATGCTGTTTTATTTATCTACATTCTGTCATGATATACTTTGATGTAAGTTTTTAATTTTGCTTTAGCTCTCAGCAGCTCTCGCCGTTACAGCTCAGGGTCAGCACTGAGGTTAGCCACAGTAGCACAAAACAATTTCCTGTTTGTACAGCCCAGGTAACATTTGGATGAGGATTAAATTTTACCACATTTTCTACTAGCCCAAGCCTATTATTTCTAATGAGTTTTAAATTGCTTCAAGAACATGTATTTCAAAACTTAGTGCTATGATCCGTTCAGCCTGAGCAACTTAATAAAAGAAATTTCTTTCTTAAATTTTTGGTTAAAATGTTGCATGCAGTGTAATAAATGTTATTACTTTGGAAACCTACTTCTCAGTTTTAAGAACTGGCTGCTTTTTTAATGCCCCATTTCCATTTGTCTGATCTTTTCTTCTTTTTGCCTCTGGGTACTGGTATCTTTAGTGACATCTGTTGGTTGAAGAGTGCACAGAAGGGAGACATAGTGGCTGTTTTCATAAGACTGGCCAGAATGGAACTGCATCTATTCCTTCGCTAGATGTCTGACTTAAGAAAGCAAGAAAGCTCAGCGTGAAAATTAAACCATAAAAATGGATAGAACAAGCTATGATTATTCACTAACCATAAGAACTTACATCAGCACTATGTGTTCCAAGTACACTTAAGGCATGACTTAGTAGTAGGCGTGTATTGAACTTGTAACATCCAAGCCTCTATTATTTGCTGTCAGCTAAGACACAGACTGGTGGTTTTCAGACTAGTTTTTGTAAAGTCCTCCAATGTGCAAGTCTCCATTTATTGGGGAGAGGAGCAGACATGAATGGCACTTTCGCCAGAACCACCCAACTACCTAGTTACATTAAGTTCATTTATAAAAGGGATTACTTGTTTAAATTTTTTTTAATAGAACATCTTTTTGCTGGCTTAAATTACCAGCTTACTATTAGAACCATGTAAGAATGACTGTTATTATATATTTATTTTAAACGATTACAAAGAGAATTGACATTGGTTTGAAGAATGCATTAATGTTGAAATAACTGGAGACTGAATCTAACATCACCAGAAACTAGTATTTCTGGAAAGCAAATTATCCAGGAGCCATGGATGTGACCATAGAACTTAACAGAAACTTGGTTGGGGGCATAGAATGACAAAGTAGTAATGTAATGAAGCTCACAAATGTGTTATGCAGGGAATAGCAGTGATCAACATCCTAAAGATTGTAATACCAGGGGTAGGTGCTGAAAAAGAACAAAAGTCTTGAGAACACATTCCACAGTGAACCCAGGAAGCTCTGGATCATAGAGAATACCCTTTTCCACCACACTTGTTAGACTTGGCCCCTCTGTGTACAGGGGGGAAATGTACTGTTAGATAAGCTATTTAATACAAAAGGAATCTTACTGATTCTTCCCATAAGGAACATGAGTCCAGCCAGAGATTGAGAAGCAAAGGAAGGCTTACAATGAATTGTGCTTACTTTTATACTCAGGCAGCCTACAGAATACTATGGGAGCCATATGTCTTTAATTCAAAATTAGGGGCCCAAGAAGAGAACTTTTCTCAAAGGACTAAGAAGGGCATTTCAAGCATGCATATAAAGTTATCTAAATAACACAGTAATAGCTTGGGCTATTAGTAATACAGTGATTTTAGAATTGTGGACAGTAAAAGTCCTCCATAATCTCATCACTCAAAGATAACCATTATTAACAGTACAGTATGTACTCTTCCATGCTTTTTTGAGTGTATTTGAATTTATTTTTCCAGAAGTGGTATCATAATATACTTACTTTTTTGTGTTTATTTTTGAATTTATTTTTTTCAGAAGTGCTGTCAAAATATACCACCTAATCTTTAATTTGCTACCTTTTATTTATATCATACCCATGACTGGAAATGAATATGTATATGCATCTATGACATCTTTTTTTAAATGGTCATACTGTGATTTATTTAACTGCTTACCTCTTGATAAACATGTAATTCTTCACACTATCAGACAAAAAACAACTTTGTACATTTAAGCTTGTGAGCTTCATTCCATCAACAGATGTTGAAGGGACAACGTTCACTGTTCCAAACTCTGGAATACATTAGTGAGCAAAATTAGAAGAGAAATTAGAAGGTGCTAAGTGCTGCTAAAAATATTAAGGGAAGATAAGGAACATTACCAGTACCACGGGACATTTGCAGGATTAAGTAGAGTCATTGAGGAAGGCCTCATCATGAAGATGACATTTGAGCCAGGACCTCAAGTAAATAAGGGAATTGGTCATGCAGATATATTGAGGGAGCACCAAGTCTTAAGTCCTGAGGCCAGACTGTATCTGGCATGTCTGGAGAACAGTGGCTGGGGCAAAGTGAACAAAAGGGAATGTAAAGATAGAGTAATGCCAGGTAAAGTCTGCTGACCTGGACTTACCACGACTTTGACTTTAGCGCCAAGTGGAAGAGCAGGACTTCAGAATGTTTTCAGCAGAGGAATGACTTAGTTTGCTACAGACTCTGTCCAAGGTAGATTGCAGTGGATGTGGTCAGTAGCAATTGGATTCTGAGTATAATTTGAAGATAAAATCAAATTTCTAGATGGATTATCTAACATATTTATGATATGATGGAAACTCAGTAAAGGAAATTTTGACATAAACAACTGGAAGGATGCAGTTACCACTGACAAGAAAGGGACCGTGAGACAGATGTGAGGGGGATCAAAACTTCCATTGGGTCAGGTGCACTTGAGGTGTTAATTAGGTCAGTAAGTGGAGAAGTGGAATATGAATTTTGGATATGAGCCTGAGGTTTGGAAAGAAACCAATATAGGAATCACTGACTCTTCTGTGGTATTTAAAGCTGCAAAGCTAGACAAGTTCACTGACAAATCGAGGGGAGAAGAGTGAATGTAAATATGGAAGACCTAGGTTTGAGCCCAGTGTTAAGAGATAAGGAGGAAGAGGAGACACCAGCAAAGAAGAGTAAACAAGAGCAAGTATTGAAGAAAGAAAAATGAAAATAATGTGTCTTGAAAGACAGAGGAGGAGGTAGTCACTGTGAAAAATTGCCAATCAAAAGTAAGATGAGAGCTGAGGTCAGCCAATACACTTAGGACAAGGAGCATTGGCAGCCTTGAAAAGAGCACTTTCAATGATGTGAACTGAAAAGAGAATCATAAATAAATAAATAAATAATCAGAGGGAAGAAATGAGGCAATGAATTTAGGCCATTCTTCAGAGGAATTTTGTTACAAAGGATAGTAATATGTATCAGCGAAGTAGGGTCACCAAAAAGAAGATTTTGTGTATTCTAATAGAAGAGATACTGCCACAACTTATTACAGTGAGATGAGCTAGGTTGCAAAAATAACATAAAAGATTACATTAAAAAAGAGATTACATACAGGACAGAAAGGAAAAAATTATTAGGCCTTTGTCCCCTTAAGAGAAGGGAGCTTGAGCCCTCTCTGGTGGTGCAAGGGGTTAAAGCACTGCACTGTGAAGCTTTCTGCAGCCACTGCAGCTCGTTTGGGATTCCTGGGCAGGGAGGTGACCCACATGGCACAGCAGACCTCTCCTGACCTGCCTGCTGCTCCCCTCAGCAGTGCACTTCAGTCTACCTGTTCTGCTCCCCACTCTGTCTCTGGTGAATCCTCTCACCCTGTTTTCCCCACCTCTGGCCTGTACCCCAGTTCTGTAAGCATAAATAAATAAATCTTTTTTTAAAAAAAGGGGGTTAGGGGAGAAGGGAGCTTGTTGAACATAAGGAGTTGACTTTTACAGAAGACAGGAGATGTGAGTGCAGATGCCAGAGGAGAGAAATGTGGTAGTTAATGTTTAGAGTTAGACTATATTCTCAGAAGTGGATTATACATTTTTTATATTTTAATAAATATTACAAATTGCCCTCAAGATGGTTTCACTAATTTACATTTCTAACAGTTTGCTTACTTTGCCATTACTTTATCAACACTGCATTGTTTTGTTTTTCAATCTGAAAGGAAAATGTTATACTCCTATCCAGTCTTCTCAGCCTCAGTTCTGTCCCCCGCCATTTACCTCCAAGGGCCTGAGCTGGTTTGCAAGACAGGCAGTGGGTTGAGTGACCTGAAGTAAAGGAATGTCAGCAAGACTGCGGTTCTCTTCCCATAACTGTTCTGATGATGAATAAAGACATTTAACCTACAGAACTGTCAGCTAAATATCAAATTCACTTTAAAATTTTAGCGATTAAAAGGAAAAACGAAAAAGATATATCAATGTAATGGATTGCTTTATAAGCCAGGAAGTAACATTGTTCAAACTGTTAAGTTCTTCCTGGTCCAAAATACTACTATCTATTATCGTATCCTCAGCACCTTTCCCCCACCCCATTTTGAATGTCCTTTGAGGGGCACAGAGAACTGGTAAGATATGGAGCAAGGAGCCATACATGCTGTGACCCTTCTACAGCCAGTTATCTATTGAAGGACACAGTACTGACCTTACTTTGAATTCCATTTCAGAAGGAAATGCATTCTACACCACACATACCTGACTTCACTTACCCCCCTTGCCAGGCCATGTCGCCCCACTTGTAGACTTACGGACTGTCACACTGGAGAAGGAAAAGACCCCCGTCCATTGTAATACAGTTTGGGTTTACATTTCCTGAGCACTCTGCCAGTTACTGTGGCGAGCACTTCATGTACTCTCCCCTTTACTCCACGTAAGAGCCGTGGAGTACCAGTACTGTTACTGTCCTGGAGGAGAAAGCTGACTTCAGAATCTGCTCACACACCCAGATAATAAGGAAGCACGGATTCAAACCTAGGTTCCTGTGACTCAGAAGCCTGCCCAGTTCACTACTAACTTATCTTAGCTTTCATTAAACTATTCCCTTGTTGGCCCTCCCTGGTGGCGCAGTGGATTAAAGCGCAGCACTGAGAATCTAAAGCCGCTTCCTCATGAGTTCGATTCCTGCCTGCCCCGGAGGTGACCACATGGCGTGGCAGACCTCTCCTGACCCGCCCGCTCCCCTCAGCAGTGTACTTTGTCGATCTGCCTATTCTGTTCCCCACTCTGTCTCTGGTGAAGCCTCTCACTGCCCCTGAGCCTCTGGCCTGTACCCCAGTTCTGTATGCACAAATAAAATAAAATCTTTAAAAAAAAAAAAAACTATTCCCTTGTTACTTAGTTTTCCAGCTGAGACCTGTGAAGGCCACCACTCTTTCATGTAGGGCACTTCTCCTGAAGAAGAGGAGGGCACCATGGAGTCTTTCAGGAAAAAGGAAATAAAGTTTCAAAAAAGAAAGATCTAACATCTCAGATAAATAGAAAAGACGATTTTTTTTCCCTCCATTGTTCTGTGTATATCCATCTCTGAATCTAGATCTTGAGAGTGGTTTAGAACAGTGCTTCTGGGTGCTAGAAGCTAACTAAAAACAGAACAAAAAGACAGCATACCCTAAATGACAGAGAACAGAGGTTAAGAGGAATCCAAACCGTCAGTATAACCTAATAATGAGGAAAATATCTTTTTAAAGATTTATTTACTCAGGCATACAAGAACTTGGGAACAGGCCAGAGGTGCAGGTGGTTAGAGGATTCATCAGAGATAGAGTGGGGAGTACAACAGGTAGATGGACTGAAATATACTGTGGAGGGGAGCAGCAGGCGAGACAGAAGAGGTCTGCCATGCCATGTGGGTCATCTCCCTGGCCGGGGATCTCACTCATGCTGCAGTGCCTACAGATAGTTTCATAATGCTGCACTTTAACCCATTATGCCAGCAGGGAGGGCCAGGAAAATATTTTTAATAAACCAAAATATCAGTGCTGCTGCTGCTACTACTACTTCTTCTTTATTTATTTCCCTTATTATTTAGTGAGGTTGCTTTTACTACTACAACATATGCAAGAGTAAGAACAGTGACCCCAGTACATTGTCCTTCATTAAATTAATCATTAGTATTTGTATTCTTTGCCCCAGAATCCCATTGTAGCCTCAACATCCATCTAACCCACCTAATGCTCGGGATGTAATAGCACGTCAGTCCCAACAGCCCCAAAATTATGGAAAATATTGTCGATGGAAAAACCACTAGAGATTTTCTTTTTGATTCTAAACTTTGAGTTTCTTTTCTTAAGTTATGGAAGAAATCCTCTCCTTTTGTGCTGCTACGATAGTACTGAAGGGCCAACTGTTGACTGACTTCCGAGGCTGCTGGTCTGGCAATGCCGTCTTCTAGCTGTGCATCAGTGTGATAGGGTATAGGGAGGAAGTGCAGGCAAGGGAGGAGTTGGCACTTCCCAGGTATGAAGTAGAGCGCAAAAGGCAGAGGTTCGTTACACATCAAAGGAGCATCAACATCAGACTTCAACCTTGTCCCTTTGGATTATAGTCATGTGGGCTTAATGGTTGAATTTTAAGTTTTTTTGAGGACAGGATCTCCAATTACAGTAATATTGTTGAATAACACATATTGGAGTTATTTAATGGGGGTACGTAAAAGAAAAGATACCAAATTCTGTTGGTATTTTATAGCCCAAACAGAATGCTGAGGCACTTGAGCACAAATATAGTTTCCTTTTACAAAAATATGACTCATTACTTTTGCAAATTCATGATGACACACCAAGTATGGTCTTAACTACACAGGCATGTAAACAGTGCAAAAGACAAGACCTGTCTATCAAATTACAACTTTAACATAGAAATAAAAGTTGCGATTCTAAATGATTAATCCTTTTTATTGATAGCTTATCTAATCCTCTACAGTCAAGTTTTACCCATCACAGATATCTATCTGCTTACTCCATCTTTTGCTGCAGGACAGGTTACCTATAGAATACAAAATTCCAGAGTTACAGAACCCAATGAGGAAGAACATCAGCATAAAAAGGCCCCAAAAGATCACCTAGTTTTCTCCCTATAACCCTGGCCTCTCCAACAAACCCAAAGTATGTAAACATACATACACTCCAAATGGTCCTTTTTGTCATGTGTCCCTTTCTTGGGAAAAGGAGGGACTTGAGGGAAATACCTACCTTGGTTTATATTTGAGGCAAAGATAGAAAAGCAGTGTCTTTTTCTGTGCCTCCAATTCCCTCAGACTTCCCGGCCTGTACACTTTACCTACAGAATATTCTATATTCTAAGGGTTCTGTGTCCTGCTGCAAAAGATGGAGTAGGCAGACAGAGATCTGTGATGGGGGAAATTTGACTGTAGAGGATTAGATAGGCTATCAATAAAAAGGATTAATTATTCAGATTCACAACTTTTATCTCTATGTCAAAGTTGTAATTTGATAGACAGCCTCTGAAGAATATATTCTTCTACCACCAGTTGTCCCTGGAAAACTGTAGTTCACCCTTGAGAGTAACCAGTTCTGTAGAGCCTTTTCCCACTGCCCTCCTGTCTGACCAGAGTCCATCTCTTCTGTTCCCATAATACCTTGACACACTTTTCTGATGCTACTTGTCACATGTATGGAATTATTTGTTTACAAATCTGTGGCCCCCACTATACTGAACTTCAAAGCAGAGATTTCATCATCCATTTGTTGATCCCAGCCCCTTACACAGAGCAGTTAAGGATCACAATGAGTTGACTCTTTGTGAAACTTACTGTATATCACTAAGGTACATCAGGATCAGACCGTAGAGCGGGTACAGGATATGCATCGAGGTCAGTGAAACACTTGTCTCTGCTTTGTGCTGCTCTGGGTCTGCTACCAAGCCCTCAGTGGTGGACCGAGGCTGTTTGTCAGCGTGACTGATAGTGCCAGACAGAGAACAGGAAAGAATTAAGGACAAACTGAGGCCAAGAATCAAGGACAAACTGAGGCCTTTCTACATCCTTTTCTTCTCTAACTAGTTGTAGTCACAGTGCCCTTCAGGAAGGAGTGATTGCTGCTTTACCCCCACCTTCCAAATCTCAGACGGAATTCTCGTCCACAAGCATATAGCAGCATAAGTTCTGGATGGGAAACTTGATTTTTGCTTAGCCATGTTGATGATTAATATAGAATTTAAATTCAGTTACTTAATCTGATATCTCTTGATATCTTCTGAAATAGGATCTAAGGAGAAAAGGAAGTAATACTTATTGTGCACTATACCACGAACTTTTTATGTGTTATCTTTCATTTATTTCAGTTCCCAAATTGGCTTCTAAAAATGAAGTAACTCAAGATCATTTATGTCAAGCCCCATAATTTAGAATAATTTCCTTCTTACTCTGGATTATCTTTTTCTCTTGACTTAGTTGTTTCTTCTACATTTTAAAAATGTCTTATTGAAGGAATAGCACATGTATTAAAGCATATAAACAACAGTACAATTCAATGAACTTTTATATATCTATGTATACATTGGTGTAATCCTCTTTCTGAAAAAAATATGAAACATCTCCAGTGGTTTTCCTTAGGCCATTTGTACTTCCTAGGTAAATTGTCTTATATCTTTTTTCATTATCAATGTTATAAATCTGGGAACAATAGTAAGGAAAAGTGATTATCAATAAAGTAAAAATGTTAAATAGTGTGCCTCGTAACTGCTTTGAATTGCATTTACTTATATCACTTTCTCTTTCTGCTTTTACCCTAAAACAGGTAATCAGATCCTGTCCCTTGGGAGCCTCTCAAAAGATCAGATTTATCCAATGAAACTCAAGGGCATCTCCATCTGCTATTCAGCTCTCAAATCTGCCTTGTGTGGAAATTATGTCAGCTTTGGCGTCTTCAAGTTGTATGGGGACAACCATTTTGACAATGTACTCCAGGCCTTTGTCAAAATGCTGCTGTCTGTGTCCCACACTGACTTGCTAGTAAGCAGCCATGCATCATGGGAGTCTTTGTGTGAAATGTGAAGTTACACCATCACCGGCTTGGAGTTGTTATAATGAAGCCCAGGGAGTTAGATTAGCATCAGAGCATTCTGTTTTAGGGCAGTATCTTGATTTAGCTTACAGACTGTGGATGACTATAGTGGCTGTATTTATGTAATTAAATTAGCAGTTTTGAAAACTGCAGCTACCACCTTCTGACAAATTGGTTATCCAGAGTGCTCCAGCTTCTGCACCTAGAGAAATATAATTAGCAATTTCAACTCATTTTTTAAAAACTATACTCAAATTCAGAAAATGTCTGTGTTTTCCTAAACAGAAAATGCAAAATTGACTACAGGCTTTCCCCACCTTTCTTGTTCTACTTCACCTGCTGTTTGACCTTTCTTCCCATTAAAATTCTGGTGTGGTGAACACAGTACTAAACTGAAGGTTCAGCAGCCTGGTGTACTCTCAGCTCTGCCACTCACTAGTCATTTACCTGGAATAAATCACCTTCTCTATTTCTCTAGGCTTCAATTTCCTCACCTTTAAAATGAGTAAATTAAACAAAGTGATCTCTAGGTCCCTTTTCTAGTCTGCCATTTAGTTTCATTGATGTATGTCAGTGGTTTTCAAACTTTGAGGCCCATGAGAACCTTCTGGGGTGCTTGTTGAAAAATCAAATTTCCAGGGTCCTCCACTGAGCCATGTCATTATGTGGCTTCTTTAAAACATCTCTGCCCTATTACATGGAAGCTAATAGACACCTAATGTGATTGCAGTAATTACTTCAGTAACACGACCAAATTCATGTTCAGGCTTGGTTCAGACTTTGCACCTGCTCCCACCCCAAGGTAACGGGACAATCTGGTGGCCTTCATTCGTCAGACCCTGAGACACTGACCTTGTAATGGACAAGTGGCACCCTCTTCCACCTTTCTAGACTTGTCTAAATAGAACAGCATCTCAAACCAAAGCTATTAAACCTCTTTGTGGTAAAATGGAATATTCATTGGAGCTACATATATGAGAAAAATTACAGACGGTAGAAACTTGAGTCACATCAACCATGTGTTACATCCACCTCTGGAGAGAACTTTCCTCTAGAGAGTGGAGGTCCAGCAAAGAAACTGATGTGGTTACCAGAATTTCTCTAATTATTTTTTAATAGAAAAGTAAATGTGGATCTCTATAATTCTCAAAATTAATAGTAGGTCTCCCAGCACATGTGTCAAGTACACACATTTAGGACCTGACTCTAAGGCATTTCATTTGGTGAGCCTGGTGAGCAATCAGGAAACTACATCTTTAGCAAACACCCCAATCTGGTTCTTATGAAGGTGACCCTAATCTCTCTTCAGGAAATACAGCTCTGGTTTAGTTCTCTTAGGAGTGTTGTGCTTCTTTAATATTGGTTTGAGTTTCATTTGAGGTTTTCCATGTGCCTTTCTCACATCATTTGCCTGTAGTACATGGTAAATAGGTTAGTACCATTGTATAAATACAGCAGACTAAGACGCCAGATTCTTCTTTAACAGCAAATTCCTTTGTGCTAAAACAAAAAAAGGAAAAGGTTGATAGGCCCCATTCACTGTTAACAGTTTCCCACTACTGAAAAATAATGTCGCCTTGAAAATTCCATGCTATAGAGACTTTACTTGTGTTAATGTTAATAAGGTAATGTTAAAATCATGTACTATGCTATAGCTTCAAATTAAGATTTCTAGAGATCAAGAGATTCCTATTAGAACCCCTGTGAGTGATGAATTGAGAATCATTATGCCATTTGTTCCTTATGCTTGTTTTATTTATTTATGTTAAGTAGGTTTACAGTTTCTAATATTATAAATGGTAATTTCCACTGCAGTGTCTCTGGCTTCCCTGTGGCTTGACATTTAGTATTTCTCTGTTTTGTAGCAATACCGGAAACTAAGCCAGTCTTATTATCCACTTCTGGAATGTCTCACCCAGGACCATATGAGCTTCGTCACTAACTTAGAGCCACCTGTACTCCTGTATGTCCTCACATCTATTTCAGAGGGACTCACTACTCTTGGTAAGGACTACACATTGTTTATAGATAAGAAAGGACTGTGGTGTCTTTATGTATTTGTTCACTGAGATAATCATCTTACAAAGGGGAGAGAGATTCAGTATTCAGACAGAATGATAAAGTTTTAGAAGTATAGGATCTTCCCCTTCATTGTATAACTATTACCTACACATATGATGCCCTTCTTTCAAACTTTGATATACAAGTTATTTTTTAATCAGCTTTATTGAGGTACAATTTATATACATTAAATTCATTGATTTTAAGTGAATACTTCAGTGAGTCCTGACAAATGCATATATATTTATTAACCATCACAGCCAAGATATAGAACAATTTCATCAGCATAGAAAGCTCCCTCGAGGCCCCTTCTAATCAATTCCTGCCCCCTAACCCCAGCTCCAAAGAACCACTACTTTCTCTTACTATAGTTTGCCTTTTTCATAATTTTATATAAATGTAATCATTTGGGAGCCCTCCCTGGTGGCGCAGCGGGTTAAAGCACAGCCCTAAAAAGCTAAAGCCACTTCCTCATGAGTTCAATCCCCAGCCCCAGAGGTGACCCACGTGGCGCGGCAGACCTCTCCTGACCTGCCTGCTGCTCCCCTCAACAGTATACTTCGTCAGTCGTCCTGTTCTGCTCCCCACTCTGTCTCTGGTGAATCCTCTCACCGCCCTGCACCTCTGGCCTGTACCTCAATTCCATATGCATAAATAAATAAGTCTTTTTAAAAAAATGTAATCATTTGGGATCGCCCTGGTGGCACAACAGGTTAGGATGCTGCACTACAAGCTGGCCACAGCCGCCTCAGTGTGAGTTTGATCCCCAGCCCCAGAGGTGACCCACATGGCATGGCAGACCTCTCCTGTCTGCTCCCCTCAGCAGTGTACTTCATCAATCTGCCTGTCTGCTCCCCACTGTCTCTAGTGAATCCTCTCATTCCCCTACCCCGCACCTCTGACCTGTACCTCAGTTTGTATGCATAAATAAATAAATCTATAAAAAATATAATCATTTAATATGTAGTCCTTTGTGTCTGACTTCTTTTGTGTAGCATAATGCCTTTGAGACATTGTTTTGGGAATTGGTTCCCTTATTCCTTCTATTGATGAGTGCCATTCCATTGTAGACTACCACAATTTCTTTATATTTTCTCCAACTGATGTTCAGGTTGTTTTTGTTACTTTGGTTATTTTGAATAATGCTACAATGAACATTCATGTGCAAGTCTTTCTGTAGACAAATGTTTTTCTTAGGAAAATGCCTACAAGTGGGACTTTTGGGTTATATGATACATACATTTTTCATATTTTTTTAAAAACTGCCAAACTATTTCCCATAGTGACTGTACCATTTTGTTCTCTCCAGCAATGAGTGAGGGCTCCAGTTGTCCTGTATCTTCCCCAACACTTGCTCTTTCCAGTCGTTTTAATATTAGCCATCTAGTAGGTTAAGTGGAATCTCATCGTGGTTTTAATTTGCATTTCACTAATAAATAATGATTTGAACATCTTTTCATGCTTACTTACCATTCATGTATTTTCTTGGAAAATGTTCAAATCTTTAACCATTCTTTTAACTGGGTTGTTCAGATTTATCTTTTAAGAGTTTGTTATATATTCTGGATATAAATCCCTTATCAGATAAATGTTTTGCAATTATTTTTTCAGGCTTGACTTATTTTTTTCTCAAGAGTGACTGTGGAAGATCAAAAGTTTTTAATTTTGAGGAGGTTCCGTTTATTTTTTTTTTAAGACTTATTTAGCTTTAAAATAGAACTGGGGTGCAGGCATGGTATAGGCGCTTTGAGAGGATTCACTAGTCAGAGTGCAAAAGCAGAACAGGCAAATCGACGAAGTACCCTGCTGAGGAGAGCAATGGGCAAGACAGGAGAGTTCTCCTGCATCATGTGGGTCACCTCCAGACAGGGGGTCAAACTCACACTAAAGTGGCTGCTGCTACCTTGTAGTGCTGTGTCCTAAGCTGTTGTATCACCGGGGAGGGCCAGAAGTTCAGTTTATTATTTTTTTCTTTTTGGTTCCTATAGTTTGTGCCCTATCCTAAGGAAACTTTGCTTTATCCAGGGCCATAAAGATTTTTCTGTTTTCCATAGAAGTGTTAGAATTTAAGCACTTGCATTCATGTCTATGATCCATTTTAATTTTCATATATAGTATTAGGAAATAACTAACATTCTTGCTTCAACACATGGATACTCATTTGTTTTAGTACCTTTTGCTGAAGACTGTCCTCTATTTTTTTCTATTACTTAGTGTCAATTCTATAGCTCCAAGTTGACAGAATTATTAAAGTCAGTTAATAATTCCTTCTAATTTTGTTTCTTTGCCTTAAAATTGTCTTGGCTATTCTGGATTCTTTATATATATTTGAGTATCAACCTGTCAGTTTCTTTTTATAAAACAAATGAGTATAGGAATTTAGATTGGGATTATTTTAACTCACTAGCCTAATTTGGGGAGAATTGACATATTAACAACATTGAGTGGTTAGTTCCTAAAAATGACATATCTCTTCATTTATTTAGATCTTCCTTAACTTTTTTCAGCCTCATTTTTGAAGTTTTGAATATATAAGGTCTTTTTATATCGTGTATATTTGCAACTATTTTGTGTTTTTTCTGCTTTGGTAAACTCCATTAAATTTCTATGTCCTATTGGTCCTTTGCTGCCATGTGGAATTGCAATCAAATTTGTTTTATATTTTAATCTTATATCTGCAACCTTGCAAAACTCAGCAATTCTGGTGGCTTTTTGTAGATCTCTTAAGCCATTCTATATAGATGTTTCTAGAAATAAAGACAGTTACACCTCTTCCTTCCCAGCCTGCATGACTTGTTTCTTGCCTTATCATACTGGCTAGAACTTGGAGTGTGATGTTGAGTAGAAGTGATAATAACAAACATTTATTCCTCATTACCAGTGTTATAAAGAAAGCATTCATTCTTTTACCATCAAAGATAATGTTAGCTCTAGGTTTGACTTAAGTACTCCTTATCCTGTTGAGGAAATTTCTTTCTCTTATGGTTATCTGAGAGTTATCATGAATAGATATTGAATGTTACCAAATAATTTTTAATTAGGTTATTTGTTTTCTTTTTTAATATTTATTTATTTATGCATACAAGTACTGGCATACAAGCTACAGGTGCAGGAATGTGAGAAGATTCACCAGAGACAGAGTAGAAAACAAAACAGGCAGATTGAAATTTAGTGCTGATCGAAATGACAACAGGCAAGACAGGACAGGTCTGCTGCGCCATGTGTGTCACCTCCCTGGCCCGTGATCCAACTCATTCTACAGTGGTTTCAATAGCTTCATAGTGTTGCAACTTAACCCTCGTGCCACCAGGGAGGCCCCGCAAGTTATTTTTCTGCATCCTGTATGATTAAGATATTCAGTTATACAGTTTTTCCTTTTTTGGTGCATTGACAGGTTACATGATTTTACTCACCACATTGATGGATCTCTTTTTTTTTTAATAATAGTTTACTTTTACATCATTTTGTGCCTTTTTCCATCTCAGTTGTAATCTCCATGGGCTTCCCATCTCCAAATCACCCGTGTGCCATCACCATAGTCCAGTGCACTTCCCTTCCCCTACCGTTTTTGATCCCTCTCCTCAGTTCACCCCCATAAAATGTCTCTGATATATAGTTGTTCATTATTATTATTATTTTCCCACCTGGTCCTTTATACTCCTGCTATGAGTGAAACCATCCAGTGTTTTTCCTTTTCTTTCTGGCTTATTTCACAAAGCATGATCTTTCCCAGCTCCAAATTGATGGATTTTTTTAAATATTTATTTATTTATGTATACAGGAACTGGGGTACAGGCCAAAAGTACAGGGGGGGGTGAGAGGATTCACCAGAGACAGAGTGAGGAACAGAACAGGCAGAATGACCAAAACATAGCGCTGAGGGGAATTGTGGGTAAGATAAGAGAGGTCTGCCAGGCCATGTGGGTCACCTCCCTGACTGGGGTCGAACTTGTGCTGCAGTGGCCGAGGATAGCTTCACAGTGCTGTGCTTTAGCCCTTTTGCGCTATCAGGGAGGGCCCGTGTTGATGGAAATTTAAATGGTAAAATTAGCCTGATATTCCAAACATGATTATGATGTATTACCTGTCTTGTAAATTTCTGTATTCAACTCTAAAATTTGGTACAGATTTTTACACCTATCTCATGACAGATACTACATACAGTGTTCTTCTGTAGTCCTTGATAGTTTTCTCTTGCTCTCATATTGTTGCCTTGTTTTAGTGTCAGCTTAGTGCCTTCATAAAGCAAAATAGATATCCCCTCCACTCCAGTTTTGTTAAAGACTTTGAGTTGAAATGTTAATAATTATTCCTTAAATATTTTCTAGAATCCCCTAATGAAACTATTAGGCCTAGTTTTTTCTTTGTTAGATTTTAACTACAAATTCAGTTATTTTTTAGTGAATTTAGGACTTTCTTAGTTATCTACTAAATCTTGATAGCATTTAGTACTCTGTGTCTTTAAAGGAAAATGTCCATTTCATCTACAGTTCATCTGACTTTACTGAAATAAAAATGTTTATAATAGTTCCTTCTATTATTTTACTCTATATAATCTTTAGTGATATCCCTGCTTTCATTTGTGATGTTGATAGTTGTATTCTCTCTCTCCCTCTCAGCTTCAGCTTATCAATTTTATTACAAAGCATCAGCTTTCAATTTTCATTTATTTCTATTAGTTTTCTGGGTTCTTTTACTTCATTAATTTTATTTGTGGTTTTTAGTATCCCCATCCTACAGTTTACTTTGCTTTTCCTTTTGTAGTTTTTTCAGATAAAAGTTTAGATAGTTGGTTTTTGACTTTTTTTCTTTTCTGATATATAGTTTTAGGGTTTTAATCTAAGAATTGCTATAGCTATACTTGCCAAACATTTTATATGTAGAGTTTTGTCTTCTTCACTTCAAAAATATTTTAAAATTGTCCTACTGAATTCTTCTTTTACCAGGGGATAGTTACTTAGAAGCACATTTTATTCCAAATATTTAGAGATGTTATTAATTTCTATTATTATCTTAATTCCTTTGGGAAAATTAAATATACTCAATGATTATAGTTATTGAGAAATTTTAATAGTCCAAAATATGGTGGATGTTCCATGAAAAGAATGTATATTTTATTATTATTGAGAAGAGTGTCCTGGAACTGTCAGGTCTGATTGGCTTATTGTGTTCAAATTTTCTGTATTCTTAACTGGTTTTTTGTTTGTTCTGTGAATTTCCAAGAGAAAAACTGAAGTCTCTAACTCTAATTTTAGATTTGTCTATTTCTCCTGTCAGTTTTGTCAGATTTTATGAAAAGTATTTTGAATTTCTGTTATTAAGTATATAAACCTACTATTGGTTATGTTCCCATTGTGAATTTACACTTTTATCATTATGAGATGATTCTCTTTATCTCTGGTAATGTTCTTTTCTCTGAAATCCACTTTTTTCAGGTATTACTAGTCTCTATCTTATTATTACTGTTATTATTAGTGTTAGACTCATATTCCATTTCACTTTCAGTGTCTTTATATTTGGTTTCTGGTTGACAGCATGCATTTTCAACTTTTGTTGTAACCAATTTTTACAAACCTGGTGCCTTAATTTTTTTTTATCTTGTACTTCTTTTAGGTCATAAATCTAATATGGGTATCAGCTGAAATGTGTTTCCTTTAGGATGAATCCCATTTCCTTGCCTTTTCCATCTTCTAGAGACTGCCTACATTCCTTGACTTATAACCTCCTTCCTCCATCCTTAAAGTCAGCAGCATTTTATTTCTTTGATCATTCACCTATAGATACATCTCCCTTTGATTCTGGATGTCTTTTGCCTCACTTTAATTTTTAAGAACCTCTGAAACATTGAGCCTCCTGAGATAATTCAGAATAACCTCTCCGTTGTTTTGTTCCACTAATTAGCAACCTTAATTCACCTGCAACCCTAATTCTTTGCCATATAATGTAACACATTCACAGGTTCTAGGGAATAGCTTAACATAGAGCACATAGTTTATGTGTTTCTATAAAATCTATCTTTGCCTTCTAATTAGTGCTTTAACCACTTACATTTAATGTAAGTAGTATATTGCTGTTTCTTTTCTCTTCATCCTATCTAGACACTGTTGCTTTTCTTGCTTAAATTAATTGAACTTTTTGTTTGAGTTTGTGTTACATGCCTGTGAATTTATTGGCTATACTTCTCTATTTTTAGTGGTTCATTGGGGCTTATAATCTACACCTTTAGATAATATCATCACAGTTTGCCTTCAAGTAATGACAGTCTACCTTTCTCAGTCTATCTTCATTCCTTCTGGGGCTCCAATTACACATATGTTGTCATATTCCTCAACAACTACAGAGGACTCCTGTATAGATCTCCAGAATGCTCTCCTATGTAACTCCTAATCTCTGATTCCTTGTCCCACAAATTCTAGCTGCATCATCCTCCCTAAATTCCAGGCTGTCTCTTCAACCCAGTGAGACCCACTTGATTTATTTGGGTCCCCCTCCTGGCCTATAGCCTAGAAACTGCTTTGGGCAGTATGCTTGAGCAGTTGTCAGTTTTACCTCATTTGTTTTCCTCCTCTCTGGTTTAATAGCTCTGCACTGCTTGTTGTGCAGTAATTGAAAAATGTTGTTTCATATATTCTGTCCTGTTTTCTAGTTGTTCATGGCAAAAGATAAAATTCTCATAGCAGTTAATCTTTCATGGACAGAAACCTTAGTCTTACCTTTCATTATTACAGTTTGGCTTGACAGTCTTTTTATCTTACATCTTAGTAATCCTTGAAGACTTGGAATTATTTGCAAATAGCTATGTTGTTCTTAAAATGTGGTATTTGGCCTGGAGTATGCATTTTAACAAGGCTCTCAAGGGCATCTTGACAAAGTGGCATTACGGAGGGAATGCTGAACTTGGACTGAAGTTCCATTGCCGCCACTTTTAAGTGTATGACCATGGATGTTCTGTTTCTGAGCATACAGATAGGCATTTTCATGTGTGATCTTGATTTCTTTCACTCTAAGAACCATTTTGTATAGCTGCGTTGAGTAAAATAATCCAGTAGCACTGTTAGTCCTTGTTGCCCACTTGACTGTTAAGCTTCAGAAGGATGGGAGTGATGTTTTGATCACTTTGTTTCCTGTACCTTGCATATCATAAGCGCTCGGTGAATATTTATTGATGAATTAAGTAATTTAGTTTCTCTATGCAGGTGAGTAAGCTGTGACTCTGATTGTTTAGCTAGTTTATAACTGATTTAGGAGTCTTTCTAACACTAAAATCCATTCTCCTTCACCAGATCACCCTACTAGACCTACTTGATACAGATCACAGCTTTGAAAGCTAGATGTCTGATAAAAATGGTTTTCATTAGGTACTCAATTATATTTTCTGTGTTACATTTCAGTGTTCAATTTCAGTAAATTGAAACCTCTGGTTAACTTTGGGCAGGTGAACTGTGTCCTGTGTCTTCAAGAAAAAAACTATTTAGAAGGTTGAAAGTAATTGCTTGGATTTGTTCTTTTCCAACAACAAACCTGCCAAGAGGCATGATCTGGGTTACATCCAGGTTTCAGCTCTAATATGGCTGTAGTGGAAAAAATGAGAGGAACAAAAAGTTGAATCAGTGATAATGACTTGCCTAATATACTTAATATAATATTAAAAATGTTAGTGCTCATCATTCATAAGCATTTTGTGTTTCAGGCCAGTTATAATATGGGGAAGAGACAGATGAATGAGCAAAGTGGTTTTGTTTTCATTTAATCATCCACTTGCCACCACCCCACACTCTTACATACAGAAGCTATGGGCGGAGCTTACTAAAAGTACTCTTAGTATTATACTCAGCTCATTCACTAAGTGTCAATTGTGTACATACTGTGTAACAGATGCCAGTCTAGTCTGTGATGGCGCTGGAGGGAGCAACACAGATTAGAGGTTAGGTCCCTCCTCATGTGAAGCTTGCATTCTTTTTTATTAAAGATTTGTTTATGCATACAAGAACTGGGGCACAGGCCAGAGGGATAAGGGACAGAGACAGAGCAGAATGAGAACAGACGATGTACTGAAATATACTGCTAAGGGGAGCAGTGGGAAGACAGGAGAGGTCTGCCAGGCTGTGTGGGTCATTCTAATGGCGAGAGATGTCAATAAACAGACACATATACATAAGCACATGTCAGATCATGATGCATGCTAAACAAAGAATTGAAGTGAGATAATGAAAGTAAGTCTGGATTTTTTAGAAGAAGTGATCAGGGAAGACCTGAAGAGTAGCCATGGCAGGGACAAAGGTGCAGTCCAAGAAATAAAGCACAGATAGCACCAAAGCGTGCAGAAGGAAAGGAAGAGACCAGCAAAAAAGTTGAGCCAATGGAAGCCACCAGATCTCTCCCCATGAAGTACATTATTAATGAAGTGTTCCTGAGTTGGATTAAATAATGACTAAAATGGGAGCAAAATATTCAGGAAATACTTAGAAAGTTGGAGACCTGGTAATTTATTTTCTCCCATTAAAAACATACTAAACATACTCTGGTGGCGCAGTGGGTTAAAGAACAGCACAAAGCAGCTTAAGCCACTTCCGCAAGAGTTCGATCCCCGCCTGCCCCAGAGGAGATCCACATGGCGAGGCAGACCTCTCCTACCCGCCCACTGCTCCCCTCAGCAGTGTACTTCGTCGATCTGCCTGTTCTGTACCCCACTCTGTCCCTGGTGAATCCTCTCACCCTCTGCATCTCTGGCTTGTACCCCAGTTCTGTATGAATAAATAAGTCTTTAAAAAAAAAACATACTAAAAAGGGAAGAAAGGAATGAATTGGTTAAGTAGAACAACAGGTATGGTGTTCAAGGGGTCGAAAGAGCCAGGAAGGTCAGCAGGAAGTGACAAGAAGGAGAACCTGTGCTAGATGTAGGTGTCAGATGCAGTCTGTGCCCACTGGATCTCATTTCTCACAGCATGCAAAGAGTGGGGGTGGGGGGCTGGGGATGTTTAGTAAGTGCCCTTTAGAGATGTTGAATTAAGCTCTGTGAAGTCAAACGGAAGACACGGATGTGGACCTACACCTACCTAGTTCCACAAGCACTGCACCGCCCAGATTGACCTTTGATATGAAATTGCTTTCCTGCCATATTTTCCCAAGACTTTCATCCTCCCTTAAGCTTGGTAAGAAGTTTTGAGTCGCAGCCAGATTCAGCTCAGCTCCATTATCATTCCTCTGACTTTGAGTTAAGCAACTCTGGCCTACACAGTTAACTTTTCAGAACAGCTTTCCATGATGGGTCTTCATGAACAGGAGGGCTATTAATGATGCATGTGCTTCCTGTGGAGACTGGTTGCAGGAGAAAGGGAGCATTTGGCTGTTTTCAGTGCCAAACAACAAGTTGCTAGAGAGAACAAAGTCCCCATTGGGCTTAAAAATTATATCCCTAAATTATCTTAATTATGGATGAGTTCTTTTTAGTAGATCTAAAACACCAAGAACTCTAAAACACAATGTGAGAATTCATGACTCCTACCTGTCTGTTTATGTCACGAGACTTTCATTATTTGAATCTCACACAATATCCTGACCTGCAAATAAAGAAAATCAATAATAATACATAGTCCTCAACACTATTCATTCTGTTTTTGATCAAATGCCCCTTGATCCTTATGATTCCACACTTTTCAGTCTACCCTGAAATAATATCCTTCTCAAAGCCCCCAACCATAAATCAGCCATAATGGAAGCTCTTCTTCTTGCTTTTATCACAAGGATATATACTCCAACCTTCACGTCTAAAGTGTTTACCTGGCTTTTTCATAGCTGACTCAGTAGATTGGAACCTTTTAAAGCAACCTGCATGGCATGTGGTCACCAAATCTATGTGAAGTCTTTATAATTTTTTGTGTGATAGATAGCATACTGCTCTTCCTTGGTGAGAGGAACCCTGTCTGTTTCTTGCTTGCTTTCTTTTGTAGAGGTTAAGTAACTTAATCCATTTACTTTCATGATAGAGACTTCAAAGGTAGAAATGTGAAGGAAAAGAGAAAAGCAACTAGACTCTGTAAGTGTGTACCTAAGTCTTAGACCTGGGTGTTTTTCACTGTACTATACTTCCCCCAGGGTTATAGAATCAAAGCTACCTTTTCCCTTTTTCTTTCTTTTTTTTTAAAGATTTATTTATTTATGCATACAAGAACTGGGGTACAGGCCAGAGGTGCAGAGACGGTGAGAGGATTCACCAGAGACAGAGTAGGGAGCAGAACAGGAAGATTGATGAAGTACATAGCTGAGGGGAGCAGCAGACGGGTCAGGAGAGGTTGCTGCGCCATGTGGGTCACCTCCCTGACCAAAAATCGAACTCTTGCTGAAGCAGCATTGGCTAGCTTCTTAGTGCTGTGCTTTAACCTGTTGTGCCATCAAGGAGGGTTCTCTTTTATTTTTTTTCTTTAATGATTTCATTAAATATTTTCTTGCATCATTATGGTCCCCGTAGTTGTCCCACTGCCATGGCACCTCTGAACCATCACCATATTCCCTGGTGTTCTTCCCTGTCCTGTTTTGAGCCCCGTCCCTCCCTTTCCTTTGTTATACCCCTCAGTTCTATGTCACAAAGCTGCCTTTTCTACAGAGTAACCCAGTTTGTGGGGAGAGCAACAGTTAATTAATTGGTAAATCAAATGCCATAGCTTTATTAAGAAAAAAAGGGCTTCTTAAAAACCTCCACCGTTTGCCAAAACTACTGTCCACACCTGCTTTTAGACTTTCACCAACTCCTGAGCCTGCCTCATCTGCCATTACACTCTGTTTTAAATGCATGTATTCCTGGTTTCTGTTCACACCATCATTTCTCTCTCAAACGATGTACTGAAAGAGTTCCTAACATTAGTGTTATGTCGAGTTTAGGTATTATTACTAAGCATGAAATCATGTATAAATGCATGGTTTAAACATGCAGACCTTTTAAAAACTTTCTCAGATTGTCATTGCCTACCATCCAGTTACTCATTTATTAATATTTACCCCAAATTTATGGCAGGCACACATGTCTCTGAATTTCAGTGATAAATAAGAAACTCTCTACTATGGCCCCATCCACCTATTCTGTTGCTCCTCTTCTGAATCTACTATATTTGCCCTTTTCTGAATGCCCTTTGGGTTTTATTATTTTCTTGTTGTTTCCGTTAAAAATCATAAACACAGGCCTCCCTGGTGGTGCCAAGGGGTTAAGTCTCAGCACTATGAAGCTGTCCACAATCACTGCAGCATGAGTTCAGTCCCCAGGCAGGGCCAGGGAGTGACCCACATGGAGCATCAGACCTCATCTTTCTCACTAGCTGCTCCTCTCAGTGTGTACTTCAGTCACTCCACCCGTTCCTCTCACCCTCTGCCCCTATGGCCTACACCCAGTTCTTGTATGTATAAATAAATAAATAAAATCTTTTAAAGAAACAAATTCCCAAGATCATATGCATATGTTACCATTAACACAAAAATCTGGGCAGTGACATGCAATGAATGAAAACCAATGAAGCATGGGAAAACTTACCTCGGAGCTTTGTTTTTCTCATTTGAAAAATGAAAATAACAGTGCCTAATAAATACAAACCATTCTTGAAAGTAAATGATCATTTTAGAGTACAAAGGAGACTACATTTTTTTCTTAATTGCTAAAAAAAAATTTTAAAACCCTAGTAATAGCTCTGTTGCCTTTGAAATTAAAGGTAAAGCCCACTAGCTAATGCCAACCCCCAACTTACTTTTTCAGTCTTCTCTCTACAACTCCCCAACACAATTCTTGCATTCAAATCAAAAGGAGTAGGCTCCTTTAATACACCACCCTCTTTTCACCGTGAAAGAAAACTGGTAGTAGCAACCACCTTTGAGTTTCCATTGTGTTAAGAGGTGCTTGATGCTTGCACACACTTTTGCATAATACTGACTTTTGCTTAATACCTATTAAATTTTTGTGGTTTAGACTACAGTCCATCTCCATGTTTACTTTCATATCATGGTTCCTTAGCCTCCTAGCTGTATAACCTTGGACAAGCCTCTTAATTCATGAGAGTCCTCACTTGTAAACAAAGATAACAATAGTAACCATTATGGTGCTGTTGCATTGAAAACAATAATCAATGTAGCTAACATAGTAAGGTCTCAATAAATATCAGCTATTTTTATTATGAGGACTTTCTAGTTATTTCTTTCTCATTCAACTCTGCAAGATATTTTACATACAGAGTACAAAGTTAGGTGGCTCTTTCAAAGTAGTAACACATCAAGTATCTTGAAAAGATAGGATGTGAAACCAGCGTTTCCCAAAATCCATACGTTCCCTATCATATTATGTGCCTAATACTAATCACCCTACCTGAAAACTGTTCTGGAATAACTTTCTGAGCCCATCTCAGGTGCTCCCTCCTTCGTCAAACTCCCTGTAATCCCTATCCAAATACACTATCTGCTGGAAAACCCTCAGAGCCGTGGGTCATTCATTTTTACACAGCATTGTGCTGAGGTGCTTATGTACTAAATGTACTGAATCAAGTGAAGCAGAAAGTCTTGCACAACTAGATACTTAACAGTCACTTGAATTGAACCAAGGGTCTCTTAGGTACAATCGAGGAATCATTCATTATTAGGATGTCTCTAAGCCACGTCCTATAGTAGAGACTGGGTTTAAAGAGAGACACAAGGAAAAATGCCTGCCCTTGAGGAATTTATAGTTTGATAAAGGTGCTCTCATACCATAAAGTAACTTTTTTAATTAGAGGCATTATAATCAGGTGAAACACTTCTGTAATGCAAACAAATTCTCATTTATTGTTTGTACAGATACAGTTGTATCCTCCAGTTGCTGTACCAGTTTAGACTACATCGTCACCTACCTCTTCAAGCACATAGCAAAAGAGGGCAAGAAGCCACTTCGATGCAGAGAGGCCACCCAGGCCGGTCAGCGGCTATTACATTTTATGCAGCAAAACCCAGATGTCCTGCAGCAGGTAACTGATGGTTGGTCGCCCAGTTGAAGAAAGTTTCCCAAAAGCCAGCCTGCTCCTTAACTATCTCCTAAAGCAACTGGTCTTGCCAAGATTTTCACTAGTTTTCCTCTAGAAGTATTGCCCCTGAAAGTATATTGGTCTTAGAGTTTCCCATCCTCCAGAAACCAGAGTCATTCAGTTCATTTCGGTGAAGTTAGGATTCCAAAACAGGAAGCTGTTCCAGCAGCCTAAGACAAAAGGTGAAGCTGGAACTCGAAACCATGGAACTCTTGATTTCTTTCCTGGAGCCTCTATGTCATCTTGTTTGCCTTCTTAGTACTATGCTATGTTGGGAAACTAGCAAGTTTTCCATTTATGTGAGAATTCAAGGTTCAGATAGATCACATTCCCAAGAGCAATTAAGTAATAAAGCAAAATGTCTTTATTTTCAAATGTGTTTTTTGACTAGCTAATATGGGTTACATTCAAGTTTAATATGGTTTTTTTCAAAACACTTCTGCCAGCCGTAGTAACAGTATGCATTAAAATGAACATAATGCCAGAAATACTTTAAAGAGTGTAATGCCATTTTTCTGTAAAGATACCATCACTGATCTAGTCCAATTCCACTAAATTTCGAAAATACTGTCTTTATTCTGCTTTCAGTTTGTTTTATTTTACCAAATTATCTCTATAATAGTCTGTGGTTTGCAAATGTAAACATTTGAACGTGGTCATTAGCAAATAAGCTGCCTGCCATCAGCAGAAAATGTCACTCTGAATAAAGAAATGATGAAAATAGAATGAGACAGCCACGGAAGAAGTTTCTTCCTGGCTGTCATTTTTTTGCTAATATTCAAATGTAGTTATGTAAATTTTATTTGTGGTGATAGCAGTTATTTTGCTAGTGAGGAAAGGTGTAGTTAGGATTTTTTATAACTAGGCAAAAGACTGAAAGCCTGTAACTATTTGGTATGACCAAGAATTGCTATATGTTGATTACACAGCTAAGAAAAGAGGAAAGTAACACATATGTACTAAGGGCTTTGTATGTACAAGTTACAACAACTATTAAAATCATAAGATTATCTTTAAAAGGAATCATAACTTACAGTGTCTTGCTTAAAAAGCTTTCCTATCAGATGAGACAGACAGAAGTAACTAACTAGTTATATGAACATTTGTTTAATACAGTGATGACAGAGAGTGATAGAGGAAGAACTTGCAGAGAAATGTTCTTATTTAGAACCCCTATAACAAGACTGCAAGGTGCAGATCATACCCATTTTATAGTTCAATACACTGAGGCACGGGGAGCCCAACTAGAATGTGAACCAAGGACTGTTTGACTCAAAGCCCAAGTTCTTGTCACTTACACCACTGGTTCTCAAGGGACTAGTCAGTGCCTCTTCAAAATAGACATTCTATCAAGATTTAGATGTACCTCTTCTCCCTTACCCCCAACCCACTGTTATGCAGAAGTGGGGGAGATCATAGCCCACAATTGTTTTGCAAGGAGAAGGTGGAGAGCCACAGACTTAAAGTATGTGACCAGTAGAAAAAAATTCCCATGGATTGGCTAAGGATCAGACTCATCGCTCACTCCACCACCAAATCCCTCCTGCCAGCACTTAGCCGTGATCACAATATTGTCCCACAAACTTTGCAGAAACTTACAAGTTGGTAGAAAACTTTAGCAAAAATCAATAGGCTGTGTTTAGGAAACAAATACCGTCAGACTGTGCAGAACAAGTTATGGGATGTACAGGAGACCATCAAGTTTGTCTGTACTAAGAATTGTCATATGTCTGCTGGTTTAAGTAATTTCTGTGTGTTAATAATACTTGGTAATCCTTTACTTTATAGCATATGACTAAGTAGTGATATATCTTTATTAACAGTGGAATACATTCTATTTATTTGGAATGTAGGCTTTCAGATAGCATTTTAAATATTAATGATGGGTCTCTGATAGTCAGCATAAATATGATTTGCATTAGCACTAGGTTATATCATCTTGAGTGCCTCTGATGTCAACTATTGGGTATAGTAATATCTGACATCATCTCCTTAGGTCACTGACAACTTTGACCTCTATTCTTATGCACAGTTTCTGTAGTCTCAAAAGCTCTTTTGAATTGATTTGAAATTTTGACTCTTCCCTTTATGAGCCAGTAAAATTGATAATTATTCAGATGGGAACTGAGCGCTGAGTGAAAAATCAATTCCACCCGCTCTCTGCTGCGTATAAAATTACTTCTGAGTCGGCTGGACTGAACGGATGGCCGGAGTAAAAGCAGTAGGCAGAAGTAGTGGGAAGAATTAGCTGGACAGAGCTAATAGCCTGAAGGGATGGACTTGGAAAAGAGGGAGTGGGCCAGTTGGGGGTTATTATGAGCAAAGATGGGTCCCATTGATCATCTGTTTACATCAGCTTTCCAAGACCTTATAAATCAGCCCTGAAGAGCAGCAGAACCCAAGGTTCAGCCTCTTACCAGAGGGACTTTGTATTAGATTATTCTCATTTTCACACTCAGATGAAAAGTGAGCCATTGATTATTCATTGGTTGCCCATTAAATGCTGTTTTTATAGATGATTTGCCTATCACAGAAGGTAATGAACAAGGTTGCTGCTTCATAACTTGAGGTTTCAGTTTTCAAGGCATCTGTGTCGGTTAAGTAATGCCTAACCCTATTAAAAGGAATGGGTTACAAATTGCTTAACAGTGCTGAAAAACTAGACCCTAATGACTAATTGTGCTTGGAGTTTAGAGAGGGTTTGTCAGCTCTTTAAACTAAACTGATGCAATGATACTGCAATTATTTACTAGTTTAAACTGTTTTTCCCCCTAACCTGGTCCATATTGCTGGAAGCATAATTACATGAAGAGGGTCAATTCCAAATTACCAAAGTTATCGCCTCAAGCTTCTGCAGTAAACAAAGCATGAACTTACATGAAGGGTTTCCCAGCGTCCCTTTCCAAGCCAATCGTTTGAATATAGCAGCCTGAGAAAGATATGTGAATGCCTCTCACCTGGAAATGTTTCTTATGACCTGCAATGTGGCTTTAAATCTTTGGTGTTTTTAAAAACATCCTTCAAATAAGCCACCTTCCATATTTTGCAAACAGATCTAACTTTTCATCTGAGTGTGAAAATGAGAAGGCATTAAAATTTATTCATTTGGTGATCCATTATAATTAAGTCAATATGTATTACAGGTAAGAATTATTGTCTAAAGCACTGCTTTGACTTAGTAGCTAAGAAAACCCAGTTAAGTAGATTAAGAAAAAATTTTCCCATGTGTTTTTTTTTTAATATTCATTTATGCATACAGAACTGGGGTACAGGGCAAAGGTGCGGGGGGCGGGGTGGTGAGAGGATTCACCAGAGACAGTACGGAGTAAAACAGGCAGGCTGATAGATTGATGAAGTGCACTGCTGAGGGGAACAGTGGGCAAGACAGGAAGAGGTCTGCTGTGTGCCACATGGGTAGCTCCCTGGCCAGGAATTGAACTCGTGCTGCAGTGACTGCAGCCAGCTTCATAGTGCTGAGTTTTAACCCATTGCAGCACCAGTGAGGACCCAAGGTAAACTAAAATGTAAAGAATAGGTCAATAATAATAGTGATTACACACTGATCTGCTACAGTAATTTGGAAGATAAAATTTCTGTGTGGGTTTTCTGTTTTGTTTTCAATTTAAACTCTATATTGTTAAGTATTTATATTACGTATTTGCATCTGAAACCATAGAACCACATTCATCTAGTATATCACAAAGTGAAAGATTTCTTCCAAATCAGGTAAATGAAGGAATTTGATTTATAGAATAGAGGGGCATTTCATAGATGTGACTAATTCTTTTTCAGATTATAAGCATAGGACACTGTTGATTTTCTCTAAATCAGAATATCAGTTAAGAAAGAAATAGGGAAAAGTAACACAAGCTATGTGACTTTCAGTATTGCTGATTATATTCTGATATGATTAGCGAGGTATATTTAGCAATTCTATAACTCTGAATACATTAAATGGGGGTATTAGAACATTTAGGTTTGAGTTTATCTTACTCTTAACTCTTTGACTCAAGTCAGCTTTACTCAAAACCAGAACTGGTTCTAATTATTACCCTCTGTCTCTCTCCCCATCCCCAACCTCGCATTTAACTACAAATTGTGAAGAGCTGTCAGGAGCTATAAGAATCATACTTCAGCAGGGATGTAAGCTAAAAGAACATTCACCCTTTTCCTCAATCAGTCAGTCAATCAATGAAAATTGCTTTTGTATAGTGCTCTTCATGACAGGCATCCCAAAGTGAATTACAGCAACAGAGAAATCATCTGCTCTTTTTTCATTTTTGTGTTTAGATTGAAATATTATTGTTCAACATTTTGACATACTATCCAAGACATCTTTCATACTTAAGATTCCATTCCACAATACTAAGTAGGAGAAAGTACAATTGCATATTTAACTGGTGCTGAGATTTTGGCCTATAGAACCCTAGCAAGACTCTCACAGTAGGAAACACTTAAGCAGATGAAATATATTCATGTCTACTATCCTCTTTAAAAAATTAGACAAATTTTTTTGGCTCTCCCTAGTGGCACAGTGGATTAAAGTGCAGCACTACGAACCTAGCCACAGGCACTGCAGCACGAGTTCAATCCCTGGCCAGGGAGCTGACCCACATGGCACAGCAGACATTTTCTGTGTCACCCACTACTCCCCTCAGAAGTGTATACTTATCGATCTGCCTATTCTGTTCCCCACTCTGTTTCTGATGAATCTTCTCACCCCACCCCTTCAACTCTGGCCTATACCCCAGCTCTGTATGCATAAACAAATAAATCTTTTTTTAAAAGCAAAACAATTAGATTTTTAATATTACTAAAGACTTTTCTAGTGAACCCTGTATACAAAGCATGCCATCCACATGCCCTGTTAGCTCTTCTGGCTCATTTGCAACTTTACTAGCAAAAATCTGTCAGTTGATTAATGTCAACTAAAAAAACACTCCCAAATGGATCAGAGAATAGTATGTATTTAAAGGGTTTAAAAGTAGCCAAGAATAGGTCATTGGGCACCAAAAGTGGAAAATCAGAACTTACATTTCATGACAAATCAGTTTTTACCCATGCTGCTGTGATGTTGGCCATCTTCATGGCAATCTATTTATGTGCTGTGTATTTGCTTCTAGGCAGAAAATAATAATAATATTGTCCTTGTGTTAGGGCTTACTATGTACAGACACTAGTTTATGCTCTTTACAGATGCACCATCAACTTAGTCATCACAGTGTCTCTGTAAAGATGTGGTGTTATGATCACCATTTTGTACATTCAGAAACTGAGGCATAAAAGATTACATAACCTTCCCAAGGCCACATAGTGACTAAGTGGAAAAACTAAAAATTTAGCCTATGTCTGTTTAACTCCAGAGTTAACAGAGTGAATGCGAGAGAACCACAAGGTTCTCTGTGCCTGATTTTGTTGGTGGCAACTAATATAAAGTGTATGTATGTTTTGAGCACTTACAACGAGGCAAGTTGAGCTTCGAATAAATCCCACTGGGGACACCCTTGAGGTAAAATGACTTACAACAGTCATCCTATACCCCAACTTTGTACTGCAGTAGAAATGAAACAGATGGGCAGTGACCCAGAGTGAACAGGCAAGAGAGAGGGAGGTTGCTTTGCCAGCTGCTGCCACCATCACTGAGGCAGAACTAACAGAACTTCTTCTCACTTATTCTATGCCCGCATCTAGTTATTAATTGTATAGTCGGAAATTGAAGATACATAATTTACTAGGACCTGTATTTTTGAGAAGGTCAGAGTCTAATAGTACAACTATTTCATGATGTCCCTTTGGGCCTTTTTTTTTAATGCCTTGGAGGTGGCTTTTGAGGTTTACTCTGATTTGATTTTTTCTACAACCCAGGCCAGCATGGCAGCTGGGAAAGCAGCTAGTGTTTTGTATTCGTCCCCATCCCCAGCACATCTCTAGACCTTGTCCTGACTCTCAGCACTGACTCATCAGTACAGAATGCCATTTCTTACATCTTTCTGTTTATAAACAGTTTTGTTCTTCCAAAAGAAGCTTCTGCTTCTGAAGACAGTTAACTCTACTGAAAGTCATAATTAATGTCCTCTCACCTTGGCATATCTGAAACGGACATCTGGATTCCTTGGAATATTCCTCTCCTTCTCCTTTCCTATCTGGAACTTATCACAAAATACTGATACTTAACCGAGGTAGACTAAAAGGAAACCTGAGTTGACTGCACATCTCTGTCCAAAAGGGGCAGTCTCCACAGAGCTGCAGCGAATATGTCCTGTAAGACAGTAAGACCCTGTGCTGCCAGATGCATTGAGATTTCCTCCCAAAAAGAGTCCCTGAAATTCAGTTGTTTAATATTGGCCACTGGTAGAAAATTAAAAACAAAACAAAAAAAGTATTCTGCAAGGCTTTGCAGAATAATTCTGCAAACCTGGTTTGTCAGGTTACCAGTTTTCTACTTCTGTATTATGTAAGAGAATTAAGTTTCCCGCTGCACTGTCCCTTCTTTTTCTCAGTTATCCCATGTAGCACTGCGAAAGTAATATTCTTATTTCTTTTTTTTTATTATTATTTATTTCTGAAGCATACTTTTTTTTTACTAATTGTTCTAAAGAATGATGTTATTTTGCTCTAAGTATGACTCTACACTCAGGTCTACTGCAACTTAAAGAGGGCATTTTATCACTTTTGGGCTGTGTCTTTGCATACTGAAGGGATGCAGTAGCAGACAATGAAGTTAACTTAATACTCCCAAATTGTTTGAGGCAAAAATAAAGGTAAGTTTGGTCAAGAGTGTGAGTGTGTGTGCATACACACTCATGGGTGTATGGTCCAATTGCTTAGGATCAAATTGAAATCCAGGGAAAAAAATATCTAGGTTATCGCCAGGTAATAACATTCCAAAAGGGAGTAAAACACTTAATGAATTTGGGACCATCCCTCCTAAAGATCAATTTAGAAAGTGAAAATGTATTATTTAAAAACAGGAGAACACTAGCTTTTTGTTAAAATGCATTTTTGTACTCATGATATTATAAAATTGTCTATCCATCTTTAGGATGATTCTGGTCCAAATTTTTCATTATTTACCATATCTTTGTTATAAAAATATTTGTTGAATGACTACTCCAACAAACCCCCCCAAAATTTTTAAATCAGCAAAACATTTACAATGGAAACTATTATTGGTTATGTATGTTATCAAGCTTGTGTTATAGACATAGCAGTGCTACATGGGGTGGCTTGTCTTTACCAAGTGCCCCATCTCCCCCAAAGGCTATCTCCACCTTGAAACTTCCAGCATCTAGCAGAGACTGAAACCTTGTAATGTTCAATGAATATTTGTAAAGCAAACATAGAAGAATTAATTTTCAGTCTGCAGGCAGTGACTTTGAGTATCAAATCTAGTGTGATCATAGGTTACTGAATAATAAGTTAGATGGAAAAATAAAATTGTATCATAACAATACTATATAAGAACACTCCGGAAATTTCACTCTAAACACGAGTGAAGAAAGGAAATAAGTACTTCAAATATTGTTCCAAATGGTGAACAGAACAGAGAGGGGTTTTGTTGTTGCCACAGGACATGTGTTTTTCTACCTCTAAGCACAGTTTAAAGATGTAATCCATTGATAGCATAACTTGCCTTATTAATTGAAAGGGATGGAATCCACCAGATGTAGCCCAAACCAGCAGAGAGTTGGGTGACTAAGCAACAGCAAAGACACCATATTGAGTGAGCCGGAATTTAGTCTCCAAGTCATTTATTTCAACCAGTGACAATACATTTAAACTCCTGTGCCTCAGCAGTGATTGATGGTTTAATATCATATATAATTTTTTTAATGAAGGAAACCATTTAAATATGTTACCATTTGCACTAGTATTCTCCTATGTACATAACTGCATTTAATCATTATGGGGATTGTTTTTATACTTGTGTAATTTGTATCCAAGAAATAACTGTCAAAGCCATCTCATGCTGTTGCTGGAAATGGTACAGTGTGCTTCATACTTGAATAGATTCATTCTTCCCTGCACATAATTAAGAGTGTTGGAGTTTTAGCTGCTACCACATAGGAATTCCATGTTTACATTTCAGAGAATGAAAAATAAGCCACAATGTGCTTTTTCAGGTTCCCATTTTCTGGGGCTATGATATTTAAGTACCTTAGTTCTGTACCACTGTATGATTTGAAGAGTTTGATTTTAAGACTTTTAATATTAAAATACATAATAAAATTTTATTATCTAATTACAAGAGGGTTTAGCCTCTTATTAAAGTTGCTAAATCAGACCTAGATTAGCATCATAATGGCACAGTTTGACATGGAATACTCAAAAGTCAAGTTCGAGGGAAGGGATGGCTTTTTGTGTGTTTTGTTTTGGGGGGCTTTCTCCTTCCCCACCCCTCACACAAAATAACAAGGATGAAATGCATGTATGGAAAGAAACAAGGAGCAATTTGGGACGCTGGAGAAAGAGTGGAGGTGTCAGCCCAGGATGGTACCCTTAGGCAAGGCAGCTGGTATATGTAGCCTTTTGTTTATCTGCTACTGGTTTATGTAGCCTTTAGGCCGGCACCAGAAACAATCACTCCTACAGGGTCAGCTGCTGGTCAGAAGCAAAGTAAGAAAAGATTTTGTGTTCACACGCGCAGCCATAATTTCTGTACAGCTGGCACCTGCTACTGGTGCACAGCATGAAGGTGAAAGGTCAAAGAGGCAGTTGTTCAGGACGCAAGAATGGCTTAAAGGGGCTTGTAGATTAATCTGCTTTATTAACTTCTGTATATTAGATAACTATTGCTGTGAATGACAGTACATCTTTTTGAATAAGTCGCATCTCTTTCTCTTTTAAATTAGCTTTTGAGTAATGAATATTAAATAGAAAGCATTTCAGGGGTAATTAAATGAAAACAGAATGATGTCATTTTACAATTATATTTGTATGTTTATAGAATAGGGGGGTTATAATGTTTTCCAAGGAGCTAAAAAAATAGGACCTAGCTTTTCATAAGAACAATTTGAAATAAATAAGTCACATGTCCATTATCCTTTGTCTTTAAGCTAAAAATATGATAGAGTTTGTGACTTAGCATGAACTCATTGGGTGCCAGTGGCTTGATTTGGCATTCCCGGGGGTTCCAAGTGTTTTCTCTGTGAATTAAAGTCACTGCAATCTGTCATCGTTCCTTTATCTACAGTTTAGCACAGTCAGTTTTGCTATTAGTCTGCAGCAGTTGTTCTCTGAACAGCAAAAAAACAATCATACCTTTTCCTTTACAGACAGAGAGCAGACAGAACATTTCGTAAAAGAAAAAGAAGTACAGAGTTTTCTACTGGTTTAGCCCAGTATATAGTTATACATGCTTCATAACAGCCACTCCCAGTGTGGCAAATGGCAGGCAAGATAGGTTTTCGCCTTTTCATTAATAGTGATTGGCATAATTGACTATCCTTGTAAATTAGGAGTAAAAAGTTCTCTAAATATCGCCTTTCTTAAAGCCTCTGCAACAAAAATGTATAATTCATAGATTAACTACTGACAACTCTCCTGGGAAAGTGTTCACCAGTTTTGTTTGCTGAAGGGACAGTTTTGTCTGTTCCTGGTAGTTTTTTTTCTTTTTAAGAATTTTCAGTAAAAGAAAGCCTTGCAGATGACACCTGTCTTTTTCATTTAAACATACAGCTAGCAGCACCTACACGTATTTCACATTCATGTAGAATTTCATTTGTACTCCCAAGTTTTAACACAAATGCATTGTTTCTAAAATCTGAGCAAGATGTCTGTGTCATACGAAGATGACACCTAAAATCATCTTTCTGCATCACACCCAAGATAGCCCAGAACTTTCCAGAAGTATCCTAAGCTTATGTGGCTGACTTCACTGGTCAGAAGAGACTAAGTTTGGGGTGTTTCCTTACCCTGTCACTCCAAAGTGGAAGAACCTTCACATCTCTTTTTTTTTTTTTTTTTTGAGATTTGCTTTTATTTATTTATGCATACAAGTGAAAGGATTCACCAGAGACAGAGGAGCAAAACAGACAGATTAATGAAGTCCACTGCTGAGGGGAGCAGTGGGCGAGACAGGGGAGATCTGCTTCATCATGTAGGTCACCTCCCTGGCCAGGGATAAAAGTCAAGAACTTCTGCTAAAGTGGTTGGTGATAGCTAGATAGTGCTGAGACTTTAACCCCTGCACCACAAGGGAGGCCCCATACCTCCTTCCTGATAGGCTGGGTTACTTCCACCACTCTGGAACAGAAACCTTACTTCTTGCCAGAATGCTGGGTTCTAAGAGGTCATTATTGGAGGGTAACCTCAGACCCAAATAGAGAAGTAGAAGTATGATAATGAATGATTATGATGAAAAAGAAACAATTATTATATGCCAGGCATTGTGCTAACTTCTATATAAGTTGGTATGTGTGTTTGTTCTACTCTATGAGGCAGATGTATTTATCTCCAAGTTATAATCAGAGCACTGTAATCATGACTCTAAGAAGTCAGATAACTTAGCAATATCATATAGCTAATAAGTAGCAGAATTTAAGATTTTAAATACTATACAATACCATTTCTCTGTGACCTAGAAACAAGGTTGATGAGGATGGATAGTAGGCAAGGGGAGACTTAGAACTGTCATTGATTCATAAACTCTTGGTTGAGCCAAGGATCCCCTTTTTTAAGAACTGACTAAACAAGAGGCAAACACTTGACCCAAGCTGTCTCAGTCAATCTTCACTGGACTTAAAAGCCAATGGCCAGCTACTAGTCCTCTCTGAACTGAAGACTTGAAAACACAAGCTCCGTGAGGTGGCCATTCCCTGCTGTGTGCTCAGAGTACTGGCCACTCCTCAGAAAGAGGAGGAGTCGCAGACATGCTGAGAGGATCTCAGAGGGGAGACCAGGCACCCCAGAGAGAGGCACTGAGAAAAATCCCCGCAGCACCCCAGTCTCTATAGAGTTCCATGCCCTTGAGAGGCCAGACAGCCTTGTCTAGTCTTTAACTCGCCCACTTCAGTGTTTCATGACCAAGATTTTGCCCATTCAGTGTTTCATGACCAAGATTCTTGACTCAGGAAAGTCATATGGACAAGTTGTACCAGTAAGTAGAGACTCACCTAACACAGAAGAACTATTCAATAAATATGTAAAGTTGACGTTTTTTTTTGAAAAGCAGCATGTAGACAGCAGTCCCTTTTTTTTTTTAGATTGATGTGTTTATGCATGCAAGAACTAGGGTACGGGCCATAAGTGCAAGGGAGGGGGGATTGGGAGGTGAGAGGATTGACCAGAAACCGAGTGGGGAGCAGAACAGGCAGATGTACTGAAATACACTGCTGAGGTGGGTGGTGAGCGAAACAGGAGAGGTCTGCTGTGCCATGTGGGTCAGCTCCCTGGCTAGGGATAAAAATCATGCTGCAGTGAATGCAAATAGCTTCATAGTATTGTGTTTTAACCCATTGCACCACCTGGGAGGGCCCACCAATCACTTTTTTATGTCCCTAAAGAAACTATACTGCTGTCTATACAGATAAATAGAAAAACCCCAGGCCCAAGACTTCATTTCACAAGATAATTTGACTTTGAAGGTCATGATAAGGCAGATTTCCTGGATCTTTCTAGTCCTATCCATGGGGTCTGCCTATCTTAGAGTTCTTTCTGCTGCAAGAATTCTCAAGATGGCAAACACTCAGTAGACTGGCTGGACACACAAGTGTGCTGTGGATTTGATTTTTGGTCCCAAACCAACTTTTTCTCTCATTCTCCCCCCCCCACCCTGCTTCAGCCATCATCTTGCAGTGGCAGGAATAAAAATGAACTGTATAACCCTGCCCATTCACAGAATATCTGTGTATCTAAGGTCTTTTCTATTTTTAAAGATTTATTTATATATACAAGTACTAGGGTACAGGCCAGAGTTGCAGGGGGTAAGAGAATTCGCCAGAGACAAGTGGGGAACAGAACATGCATTTGAAATGCTCCCACTTAGGGGAGCAGCGGGAGAGACAGGAGAGGTCTGCTGTGCCATGTGGGTCACCTCCCTGGCAGGGGAATGGAACTTGTGCTGTAGTGGCTGCAGATAGCTTCATACTGCTGCAGTAATCCCTTCCACCACTAGGGAGGGCTCTCTAATGTCTCTTCTGAATCTCACAAAACCCTAATAGGTAGAGAGGTGGATATTATTTTAACTTGGGTAGGCCAACAAAGGTAACCACAATGCACCTGTGTGGGAAAGTATGTAGAAGTTCAGAGAGGCAAAATATCTTAAGTCCACAGCCAGTAAATATCAATGCCTAGAAAAGACCTACGTCTTTCTAATCTGTAGATCATACACAGTTTTCCCCATACCAAGGCTTCCACCCTGGTATCTATCTCTTCCTATCCATTCATCCCTGTCCAACTGAGACAGCAAGATAAGTCATAGGCTTGCTTCTGCTTCATTTTTCTGCATGGCATTATGAGGGGCATGAGCAGCTCCTTGAGTTTCGTGAAAGAATGGCGCAGTATAAAACAAGGTTATGTTAATGATGGCATGATTTATTCATTGTACATTATTATTGGCTTTCACATTCTTGAAGGGTAAATTATGTGAAATTTTCCCAAAGCATATTAGAGTGCTAGAGTTCGGCCTTCATACTCATTTTTTCTTAACTTTTAGAAAGTTTAACCAGAAGTAATCTTGGGTGCATGTGAGTTTATGTTAAAGAAGATAAGAAAGACTTGTATTTGATTACAGCCATGATCACTGCTTAAATAACAAAATAAAGGTTCCCTC
Organism: Condylura cristata; assembly: GCF_000260355.1. NCBI lineage: Eukaryota > Metazoa > Chordata > Mammalia > Eulipotyphla > Talpidae > Condylura > Condylura cristata. Next base: position 57,987,643 of record NW_004567109.1, read on the forward strand.
ATCCCCGGAAGTTTGATAAATTAATGCTATTTGGTATGCCCTGCAACCCAAAGGAATCTTGTATGCTATGTCCTTTGTTATTCTCAGGAAAATACAGATGTAAGTGCTTTCAGACTGGTGAAAAGCCATCTTCCTTTCAGTTATTTAATTGAGAAAATTCTGTATTTGTGAGGACCCTCTACTTCTTAGCAGAGTAGATACTGCAATCAACTTACCTAACCTGGAATGCCGGTTTTACTACTTTGTAACTATGTCCTTGGAGTAGTTCCTACACCTCTTTGAGGATAACAACACCTCAGGAAACTCTCTCCCTTCCTTGAACAGGACCCCAGGTCAGACTGCTGAACTGCTTCCTTCTGTGGTCTTATGCCCAGACTCCCCACGACTTTAGCCAGACTCACTGTAGTAGGTCTCTCCCATTCCGTAATTCCCTCCACCCACTCCATAATTAGGAACATGGGCACCCTGGAAGGGAAGAACGTAGAGGTCAAGCAAACAGAGAATGTGAAATAGACTCCTAAGAAGGACAACAATGGAAGAATAAAGCCTAAAGTGAAATCTCTTAAGCCCCAAAGAGAAGCACCAGAAAGAAAACCCTAAGAACTATGTTAACGCCCATACTTAATGTGGCATCTCATCTTAGAGGACAAAACAGTTCCACTCAGGGAACTAAAAGCGTCAATTAGAGTTAAGTGCATTTAGAGATGACTTCTGTGAGACCCTTAAGATGGAAAGAAACAGCTGATGGGTGGCCAGTAGGAGATTAATAAATACTTAGGCAGCCTGAGCTCCTAAGGCCACAGTAACCACACTGTCTTCACTTCCATACCACAATGCCTGACACATAGTAGGAACTAGCAATTCTTTGAGCTTAAGTGTGACACATGAAGAGGGAGGGGAAAAGATCATTGCCTGGCACAGAATAAACACTGGCTACTTACATGTCTCATGTGTGCACTTACCTACCGACACATATTAAGAACTAATACTGGGATATTAAGGACTTGAAGTTGTGCAGGTCAAAGAAAACTAGTAGATAATGAGTGATTCATATCCTGTCCAGAAACCTGGCCTGATTTGGAACCTGTATTTGAAGGGAGAACTACCCTGGGCAAGCGAGACACTCATCCTACAGATGGGTCGAGTCCTCCCCTGCCAGCCTTATTTTTTTCCTGCGTCCCCTGCATTACAGTGAGACTGGAAACAAATTGACAGAAACCTGGAGGAAAGTAACTCAAGTGATTTAGGAGAATGGAAGAGCTGGCTTATGGGGCCAGATTAAAGAAGCTAAATATGTATAGCCTGCCTAAGTGACAACTAAATGGGGCATTTGATAAGTCTATAAATACTTGGAAGATGTAAATGCCAAGGAGGAAAGGGAATTACTTAGCATGGCACAATGGAATATTGACATAATGGGATAATATTAAGAAAAGGAAAATGAAGGTTGAACATCAATAAAAAGCTTCCTGACAAAGAGAACCCTTCCTGACAGGGGACACTATTAAGTTATGTGCTGTGGGCCAAGGAGAAGTAATGGCAGTGCCATTTCTCAGGGTACGGGCCACAGAGCCAGCAAGGAAGGAGCCGAGTATACACAGGAGCCAGGAGGTACCCTCTGTCTGTGGGCTCCCTGTCGTACAACCAAAAAGAAGCTTCTCCCGTCTTCTTGGGAGAAGTCAGTTAGTCCAGGCCTTCTCAAGGCCCAGATCCTCCAGAGAATGGCTATACAAGAAGGATGCACTCAGCTCAAACAGTCTCCCATACCCTGCAGGATATACCCAGGTTCTCTAGTAGACACCACCCGCACAAGACATATCCGGCCTCCTCCTCGGTCTCTTCTCGCTCCAGCACTCCCCACGTACCTGCTCCAGTTCACAGAACTGCTTGTCATTCTGCCAGATACTTTCCCAAACCTTTCAGCCTTCTGACCCTTCTTCCTCACTGACTGCCTTTCAAACTGGCTTGTTCTCTGTGACAACACTACAGTGACCTCCGAGGCCTCTCTGACTGTCCTCCACCCCTGGGTGGTTAAGTCCTCCTCCTCTGGTCCGTCAGAGCCTCCCCTCCAGGCGTGTTTGCGCCACTTGGATTCTGTTGTCCTTGTTATAGATTGTGTATCTTCTCCCCCACTTGATGATGAGCTCTGTGAGGGCCGGGACTGTGCCTCACCCGTGTGTTTATCCTTGGGGTCGACACAACCTGCCAGAATCAGTAGCCAGTAAATGCCTGAACAAATCAAGGGATGAAATTCTGGCACTTTCAGTCACCATTATTCCTTAGACTCCCTGCGGAATTAGTAGGGGAAAAGAGCTTCCAAATCTCAGGAACATCTCCCCACCTCTTGGCCGGCAGTCTCTCGGCCATTTAGACAACTATAAATAAAAACTCTCCAATCTGAAAGTCAGAATACTCACCTCTGTGTTTAAACATAAACTCTAGCCTAATCTTTAATGGAAAATGCTCCTGAAGGCCCTATGAATTAAAAGAAAGAAAGAAAGAAAGAAAGAAATGGAAAGCACTAATTTTCCTGTACCCAAAGTCATTTTGAACACAGTTAGTAAAATAATCCTCCACAGCTGGTTATGAAGACTTTTAGACCATCTAACCAGATCCCTCCAGGAAACCAGGGGGAATGTGGTGACAGATGAGAGGCAATGAAACTTTGAACCTCCTACTGTAGGATAATATATTTATTATGAAATACAATATTCATTGCACTCCGCTTTGATGACTGCATGAGATGCCCTGGTGCCATTACGCCTTATGTTTTTCTGTTGTGAAATACGATATTCAGTGCAAGTGTTGTGATGGCTCCGGTACAGAGCACGCTGCTTCCCGCTCCCTTCCTGGACTCTGAATGGCCTCACCTCGCGTGGCATTTACTTTAGCACTGAGCGTGTCGTATAAACATGTGCTTGCAGTCGTCTCTGTGGTGCCTGCATGTACACCGGTCGCTTCCTGTCACTTGCGCCCTGAGTTCATTGTTGGGGCTGTTGGGCTGCGAGAGAGCAGCCCCCGGCCCCCACGCGTGGCACCACCCCACCTCTGACATCCTCCCCTTCTCTCTTTGTCAGTCTTTGAGTTTGAGGCCATGCTCCGAAAGCTCTGAATTTCTCTGCAGTTTCAGTATCAGGTTAGAGCTTTTGGAGATTTTCATTGACTGGGGAACAAGCAGGGTGCACAGCCAAGGGTCCTGCCCACTTCTCTCTGTCTGCTGCCACGGCCGTGCTGAGCCATCTCCATTTCTCCACTGGGCTTTTACATTTGACAGCACCTGAACGTGTTGCCCTGGCATCATTACCCACCCATCACTGCCATTCCACAGTCCCTCACTGGTGACTGTTCTAAATTACAAACCTCACCAATATTCAGAAATCCTCTAAAGGATGTTGCCTTTCACGTACCAGTCAAATTCATTTCTGCATTAAGCATGCGATGAAAGTTCTTCCATAGCCTGAATGCAGCCCAGGCTTTACTCCTTACCCTGAGCTTACCCCTTTGCACCAGAAGGTCGCCCTCAAAACCTCCTGGACACAGGCTATTTGTTTTTCAAGCAGGCCCTGTGCCTGTTCTCATTTTTTCTTCTACTTAATAGATCGCTTTTTCCCCAAGATGCTCTATGCGTTTTTCAGGATTCAAGTTAAATGTCACTGTCCTATAAAGACAGGCATGTCGGAGCCCATGGACCTTTGTTAGTCTGGCTTGAGCTTGCACACGTTTGCTAAGGTGGCATTCTACCACCCCCTTGCCAGAGGTGACTGGAGGCCATTAGAGATTCAGAACCCGGCCATGTGGCAGTCGCATAGGTAGTACCACAAACGAGCAGTATCAGTGTCATGGAATGAAAATTGGAGGAAAATGGCTTTGGAGGTGAAAGCTGCTACTCTACATACAGCTTTTTCCAACATTCCTACCCAGAGGAAATGTAGATGATGCTTTTGACAAGTGATGCTTAATTTTTACATCAAATTGAAAAGTGTTCTGTTTGATGTTGGCAAGAGAAGAGTGAGTTTCCCAAATAGTGCTGAGTGGCAAGCCCTGCAGCCTTCCAATGCCCCAGGTTTTCTGGTTTTATTTTAATGCAGCAAGCTGCTTTATGAGATCTGCAGCCACTTGAAATATGATTTACTACTCGTAAAAAGTTTCAAATGGATAATGAAGATTCAAGAATGAGACTCACAGTGTAGTGTAGTCAATTTTGTTGCTGTTGCTCTCCAGTATATCTCTGCCATTGAAATGAATTATTTATTATAATTTATTTCAACCCTGGAAAATAAAACTGTTTTCATTGTGATGTGCGCTGTAACATTCAAAATAGACACATTACATGCAGTACTCTCAATTAATTAATCCTGAAGTTTCATTCTAACTTTATCTTCTTTCTTATAAGCTGAGAGGCTGGCAGGTAATTCTTTGCCCAATAAACTGTGATTAAAATAAATGTTTTGAGAACTAGGGGTAATGTTGGTAATGGAGAATATTGAAACAACAGCAAAACTCGGTTGTGGATTTCCCAAGATTTTACAATGGACAGAGAGTTTTTAAATATTCTAGGCAATTTATCACTTGGAGAAAAAGCATCCCTTAACTAGCTGTGGAGGAGGGGGATGCTGCTTGTTACCATGTAGAAACTTGCTGTGCTTCTTTGACCCAAGCCAGCAGTACTATTACTGGTAAGTTAGATGTCACTGTCCTATAAAGACAGGAAGGTCATAGCGCATGTGCCTTTGTTAGTCTGGCTAGAGATTTTTTTAAGCAATTTTTAAAAAAGCAAATTAAATTTTAAAATGAAGCAAAGTTTTAAAAATAACAAAATGCATTTTTTAAGCAAATTTAGCATTATATAAAGGCCAAGGAGGCAGGACTCCCACGTGACTTTCCAGAGGTGAATGGATCACCTATAATTAATTGCAATCTCGTTTTTTAAAAAAGCTCATCGCATCTTGCATTTTCTTTGAATTTTTTTCACTGAAAGTGCTGTATACTTGCTCCTTTTATGAGGCTACAAGGGTACTATGAGAAGTTAGGAATCTATACAATATATATAAATATTAACCTTTAATATAACTTAAATGGTAAGGTATAGTTCATCCAGGCAGGAAAATGTGTGCTTATTTGTCCATTATGTTCATTTTTCACAACATTCCACTAAAATCACATCTGTAGGCACAGGCGGGGAAGAACAATTGATTCCTTTTCCCTAAAGATGACTAGTATCTAATTTGAGAAGGATCACATTTCAATATCTGCTGTGCACGTGGCCTCAGGAACAGCGCTCGGTAATGACAGCAACTCCCTGACTTCCACAAGCACTGAAAATGTGGGAGTGTGTCCTGCAGCTCCAGACATCTCCAACACATTGCAGCAGAATCATGGACAATCAATCTGGCTTGGCCAGAGGTACAGATAATTTTAACCGTCTCCCTCCCCCCCCCCAGACCATCTAGATGGAGGCCCGGGTTCCTGGTCTTTGTCTAAACCAAAGCCTCTTTCTCAAGCGCTCCTCCCTCGCCTGTTACACAAGACAAGTTACCCTCGCCCCACTTCTACTTTCCATTTCTCTGATCAGCAGGCAGCAGTGTTGCAGCACCACTAAAATGTCATGCGTCCCTGAGCTAAGAGGGAAGAGCTGGGATCCACTGAACACATTGAGGATTCAGTCAAGATCAGCGTTCATATCATCACTTCAGTTTTCGTATTGCCTTTCTGATCCAACATAGGGAGCAAGAGGAGTTGAAATTTTTTCACCTATTTCTTAGAATTTTGTGCACTGATTTTTAGTTGGATTTCAGGATGCTCGAAAAACATGAACAATGGAAAGTGCTCACTCTGTTTGGAATATTTTAAGTCAGAGGAAATTGTCTTACTTTTCTCATGTTCTCCTTGTTGTTAAACTTGCTTTGTGTGTGTGGTACTCTTTGTGAAAGAGAAACCCTTAATTTTAGAAAGTCAGTGGACCGTTTCCCAAAAAATTTGTCATGTCTATTGTTCACCTTGAGAACATGAGACTGTGTTAACCCAGTTTATATAAACTTTAGATGCGAGCAGCTTCCTGTTTTGCCTGTAGTCAGTGCTCCAGGAACCAGGGTCCTGGATTCTAATTGCAGGGATTTCAGTGCTGCCCGACTCTCAGTGGCCAGGCAGAAGAAGGGCATGTAAGCGGTCTACCCAGGAGGCTCGCTGAGGGGGAGAAATGAGCCCTACCCAGAGATCCTTCCTGTCACATCTCAGTCCTGCAGAAGTCTGCAGTGAAACCAGTACAGCCTCCATCAACCGCTGCTGGCAGTTACGGGCCTCACACAGCAGCCTGGTGAGGTGTCTGGATCGGGCACACCTCTGACCTACCCTAGTTCTCAACTCATCCCAGTAGCTGTGACACACTGAGCGAGTTACTTACACAAATGCTTGGGCTAGGACATGGTAGTGATACCAACTTGAGAGTTAGCTGAGCATTTGAGACAGAGTATGCTGTGTCTGGCAGGATACTGAGTGCCAGAGGCTCTCCATAAGTGATACCTTTGAGAAGATGTGTTAGGTACAGCTGACTCGGGCAGAAGCGCTTGTCATTAGAAAAGACGGCACCTCCCTCGTGTAACCTGAAATCCCCAAAAGTATCTCCCTGGGGGCTGCTGACTAAAGGAACAACAGTGGCTTAAAAGGGTTCCCACACCCTGCACATTAAAGCAAGGTTTCTGGAAAAGAATAATGGATGAATTTACATACCTGCCCACTCAGGTTTAGCCCTACATTGAGAACAGAACTTCATGTTTTCTGTACCGTGTCCTTTCCATTCCTTAGCCTTTTGTATGCTGGTTCTTGATTCTTCAGTCTTCTTTCCCCGTTATACATTTAGTCATTTGTGTATTCATTCTTTCAATAGCTATGTCTTAAGTCTCTGATGTGCACCAGGTACCACGCAAGACAGAGAATAGTCCCCCTGGTCCCAGCAGCCCAGGTGTGCAGGTCCGTTCCCCTCCCCCTGCCATTGCAGGTATCACCGTGTACTCAGGCCTGCTCCTTTCATTCTCTCCACTTCTGCTCCCTTGCAGCACCCACCCCCAGCTCTCCAGTCATGCTGGGAACAGTTTCTAGACCCATTGAGCCCCCAACTTCCCTAGTAAGAGTGCATGCTCACTCTAGTAGTAAAGCATCCTACACAAACCTCCTCTTGGTGTATCCTCCATCAGCAGGAGCCGGGACTGGGAGCACCTGCAGTGACAGCACAGGGAAGGAGTGACGCAGCATATGCGGGTGGGAAGCTCGCTGTGCTCTGTGCTTGCACTGCATCTCCCATTTTAAGGTAGAAACATAGGAGAGGAGCTGGGGAGTAAATAGAGGGCCTGATGACCCAACATTGCTTGATTTTACTTTTCCAGGTCAGGAGCGTGTGGAGTAGCTTTGTGTTTTATTTGGAAGATTATGAGTTTTGAGAAGAGCAGAAGCACTGCCCTTTAAATTCCATACTAAGATGTGCCAAACCTAACAGGGATGATTTTCAAACTTTTCCTATTGGGGGGGGGGGGTAGTTTAGTAGTTCTGTTGTTTTTTGTAACTGAAATCCTCCGTGAAGTTAGACAGTTATGAAGAGACTACAGTCTCATGTATCTGTACATAATCAAGATGTGAAATGGAGTAATTCCTGAGCTGTGAAACTCCACTGGGTCAGGCCAGGCTAGGTAACCAAAGCCAGAACACTAGTAATTATTGAGTGCCTGTGAAAGAAGCAGCCCTCACAGAACCCCTCTCCCCATTTTACATGTAAGGAAACAAAGGCTCAGAGAAGTAAGCTGGCTTGTCAATGTCTTGAGTTAGATAAGTGGTAAGTTTGACTCAATTCTGACTGGTTCTAAAGCCTATGGGAAAGAGGAAGAGGAGGCAGGAGTTGTGTGAAGTACAGTGGAGTGTGTTTGCCTAAGTAGACAGGCCACATGACTTCCCAAAGACTGCCTCCGTGACTGCTCAGACGTGTTGCTAGGAACATACAGCGGATAATGCGTGTGTGTTTGACCATGGTGCTGGAAAAATAACACCTGGGTTGGGCAAATTAAAAGTGACTGTTCTAGTCACCCCTGTAACAGCCTGGGATGTTGGGGGAGTGAAATGCTTCTCCATGATAAATACTGACAGTGCTCTGTGGCTGGTGAGGCTGGGCTTGGTGCAGTCTCCGGGAGCGCACACCTGTCAGCCTTCACTCGGTAACTTGTCCACCAGAGAGCTGCCCATGAGCAACTCCACATTGCCTGAACAGAATTTTGGACTTGGTCACTTCACCCAGCGCTGATCCATATTCAGAACAGGAGTCCCTCCTTCAAAAGCCTTTGACTGAACTGTTTTCCCCAAGCCCTCTAGAATTATTAGAAAAAAAGAACTCTGGAAATGAGCTGTCTTGTCAATACCACTTGAGCAGATTTGCTCACTAATTTCCATTTTTCCGGAAGAGTAAAGAAGAAAAAAAAATCATCCATTTTAGCCAACTTTATTTTTAGAAAAGTATTTTATTCAAACATCCCCTTACTTATTACAGACATAAATACATGCATTCAGACAAATGAATCCACGGGAGAACCGTATAAAGTAATTGGCACATCACTTCAGGATGCTTTGTCAGTTACTGGAGGAGTTTGGTGTCTCTAACTTTAATCTTTTCCATTAAAATATCCATTCTGCCTTCAGATTGTGAAGCCCATAATATTTTAGACTGTCTCCATGGATCTGTTAGTTTTGCTTGTCAATTTAATTTGTGGCTTTATGACTGTGGGTGGCTTGTTAGGTCGGACATGGAAACATGTGATCTGCAAATGATTTCAACATGCCAGACCTAAGACCTGGCCTCTCTCCAGAGGGACTGGACATACAGTAAATATGGAATTAGCAGATTTCACTTGCAACAAGCCTAAGTGTTTTGATGATGATGATGATGTATAGGATGACAGATGTTTAGAGCTACAAAGAAGCTCATTACTTTGGTATTACATACCTTAAATGTTTATAGCATTTTTTACTCTTTGCAACACTTTTTATATGCACCATCTCATTTGATTCTCAGAGCTTCGTTGTGCTGGCTTATTATTACCTCTTTATAGCTAATGAAACTGAGACACAGTGAGAGGGGTTCAGTAAGTTGCCTAAGATCACAGAGTAAATTGGATTTGCAAGAAGTGCCAGATAACAAAATCAAATGTGTTCCAAAACCAGCCAGGTCACCAACACCCAGTCAGGGGTGTGTGAGTGGTAGCCTTTGCCACATAATTGCCATTTCTCCTTCCCTTCTTTGGGGAAGGTTGTTCTGGAGCTGTGGAAACAGGACTAGAGGTAGGAGGCATAGAGTCCAAGAAGCAGTTCCATATGTGACAAAACTTGCTTCACCACCTCTTCCCTTGACCACCACAGCAGGCTTGTCCCTGGCCTCCCTCCTTCACTGTTACCTACACAGTACACACTCAACATGTCCCCAGAGGGGCCTTTCGTCTTCAGTACAAATCTGAGCGCAGCTCACCTTTGCTGCAGCCCATCACTGCTTCCAGCTTACTGGGATGAAATCCAGACTCCTCAGCATGGTCTTCAGCCTGGTGCCTCTCCTCTCCTGCCACATGAGTTCCTTACCTTTGCAGACTCCACTGTGCTCATGACAATTTTTTTTTTTTTTTTGGCTACTTTCTCTGTTCAGAATACATGTATGGTGAACTCCAAATATAACCTACTCTGTGGCATCTCCCCTGAGGACCCAGAGCCCAGAGGCATCCTTCCCTCTGCCACATGCCCAAAGTGCTTCACACCACTGTTGGGAGGTATCCCCTAGGAAAAGGCTAGGTCCCCAAGGGGGAGTCTGTGGTAGAGGCCTGAGTTCTCTTCCCTCCCCAGATGTTCTGCAGCCTTTGAATTTAAGAGAATGGATGAGTACATACACATAGGCGGGAGGGAGGGAGGGAATGAAGAATGAATAAATGAGGTATCTTTAACGACCTGAGCCAGCGGGAAATAGGAGACACCAAGGCCCATGGAACCAGTCCCATTCCTTCTCTCCAAAAGGGGCCAGAGAGATGTTGCCCCCTGCCCTCCTACCTCCCCCCTCAATCCCCCATAACACTTCACCAACCTCTTCGGTAGAATGAAAAGCAGAAAGATGAGCCGGGCTTTTGCCTAGTGTCCTAGCAGAGAGGAACACAAACCAGGCTGAGAAGCAGGACTGACCCTGTTGATCCTGCAGCCCCTGACTTCTGCCCATAAAGTCTTACCCAGGGAGCTGAAGGCTTGGCCAAGAGGCCCTGCAGGCAGCATGATAAGCTTCCCAAGTCAAAGCTGTTTGTCCAGGAGGAGTCCTTGTGACTCATGGCAAAATGTAGGGGTGACAGGCAAGCACACAGAAACCCTGGTGAGGGGGGCGGGTGGAGCTCCGAACCAAGGCCTCATTGTCTTGGCTTGACTCTCTGTCTCCTAGATGATGTCTGTCCTCATGAACACCATCGTCTTTGAAGACTGTCGGAACCAGTGGTCAGTCTCCAGGCCTCTCTTGGGGCTCATCCTGCTCAACGAGAAGGTGAGTGTTATCTCAGGAAGGTCCGAGAGGCCGTCCCCGACAGAAGGGAGAACGGGCCAGGTAATGTACCTGCCCAAGCTACGTAGCCTTGGGAAGGACAGAGGAGCAGAGCCAGCTGAACCTGGTGTGGGACTTTGAGGACTCAGAGCAAGGCTGTGATCCCCAGCAGGCCCTTCCCCATGGCGGCAGCTCGTCTTCAGTGAAGCAGAGGCCTCAACTCTAGCTTTTCTAGAATCAGAGCCCCAGGCACTGGGCTTGCTCACTCCCGTCCCCCAGAACAGGGAAATCCTGAGCAACTGCCCTTCTCACTCCTTGCTCAGCCTCCTTCCATACCCGGGTTCAGGTGGCAGCAGCCCCTCAGAACGTGCACACGGGGGCAGGTCGCCAGTGCTAAAGCGCATGCGCGCCATGGCTGGCCGCCGCTGAGCAAGCGTCCTGCTTCCTCTGGAACCCACCCTGTCTCCCCAGCAGTCGGTAGGAACAGTGCATTACTGCTCCAGAGAATGAATTGTCTATACAATAAGATAGTACTGGGGAAAAAGACAGTGAGATTAGAGGCAGCCGCATACATTAAAATTCAAACTGAAATCCCAGCCTTGGAAGGAAACTAATAGAAGAAGAAAATATATCAAAAAGAGAAGAGCTGTCTCATCATTCACCTGTGCTGAAGTATCCAATTTTAGCCACATTCAATAGCACTGTCATTCATCTTCCCGCGGTGTTATTGTGATTTAAATCCAAGCTCTATAAAAGAGAGCAGTTCTTTTAAAATGATTGAGAGGGAATAAGGGCAAATTCAGTGTTTAGAAAAAGCTTATGACATCACAATATTATACTTTACTGATGGAGGCAATATTTCATGGTTTGAGATGAAAAACTAATAATTTTCTATTTGGTGTGAGTCACTGCATCATTATAAAAGGGAAAAATAAGTAGTTTTGTGCATTCCCAATCTTGTTCAGGAAGACATTGTGGTTTAAGCGTAATGCCTCTGATATATCGTATTTAAGTATTAGACTGACTACATATTAATTATGTGTGTTTTTGATGTGAGCTGTTTTAATGTATGATGGAAATTAAATATCATGCTGTTTATGCTTGGAAGGATGAACACATGACTAGCAAAATGTTGTCTTTGTGCTAAAATTAGGCTGTTGCCAGTGATTAGGAGCTGTGTTTAGTGGAAGAGCTTGAATATGTATAAAAGCCCATGGGCCCAGCAGAAAGAGACTGTGGTTCTTTGTGACCAGGTGGGACAGCTATTTTTCATAGGGCCAGAAATCTCTCTCAGTACTAAGCAAGCCCCGTTGTATCTCCCCTCTCCCGGCAGAACAGACCCATCCTAACCCAGGAAGACAAGGATATAGAACAACAGTTGGAGTTGTTTGAGGAGTAGTTCACTAAAGCCATGGAGGATGGTGAAGCCTGAGGGAGGTCCCTGAACTTGCCTTCGGTCAGCCAAAGTGCTGCCCAGTCATTTTTCATTAACTCTTCCCCTCCGCCCATGAAGCCTTCCACTCTGTCTTTCTGTGGTTAGTGGAGATGACAGTCAGAAAGACTTTCATGTGCTCATTCCCCCACAGAGGAGAAGACTCCAAGTTGTATGATGACGATAGGATAATCATAGCAAGAAATTTTCATGAGAAACAGTAATACAGTGTATACCTAGGAATGTATGTTACTTTGGTTTTCTCTAAAGACTTAGAATTAGAAGTGGCCACTGGACAAAAGCACCTGAGAGTTAACATATAGTCCTGAGCAGATAGATAGAGCTGGCCCAACCCCTGAGCTCTGTACAGACCCAGGTTTGAAATTACAACTCTGATGTTAATTCTGTCTCCCTACAGTATTTCAGTGAACTGAGGGCAAGTCTGATTAACAGCCAGCCGCCCCCAAAGCAAGAGGCGCTTGACCAGTGCTTCAGGAACCTGATGGAAGGAGTGGAGCAGAACCTCTCCATCAAGAACAGAGACAGGTGAGCAGTGCCCCGTCATCTTGGCATCTCTGGGGGGGAAGGGGTTCAGGGTGAGGAGGCGGAGGGGTGGGGTACAGTGGGTTTCCAGATGTGTGCAATGGAACCAGAGCACACTGAATGTGGCTCCCTCGGTGGTATGAGCTTCCTGTTTACAGCTGGTGGTACCAGACCCAGTTTCATTCCCTCCAGTGAATAGCTGGGGATTTGCTTTCTTCCAAGCATCATGCTACGCTCTGTACAGGGCTGCAGAGATTAACAAGATGCAGCCTTTGCCACTTAGCAATTTATAACCCAACAGGAGAGACATAAAAAAATAAATGACTGAAAAGTCAAAAAAAGAAAAGCTACAATCTGAAGGCTGAAGAAAGCCTTCTTGACATTTGAACAAGTAGAGACTTTGGGGTCAAAGGAGTCCAGTGTAAATTGTATCCCCGCTCTTTCTAAGCTGTGTAGCAAGTTCTCCAAGCCTTACTTTTTTGACCATAAAATGATGAAAATTAGTTGTGATCAGTTTAAATATCAAAATGCTGTATGGCGTGGTACCTGGGATATATGCCAGCTGATAGTAGCTCCTTCCTCTGCCTTAGTAAGAGGCACTCTTAACAAGAGTGGCACTTGCCAGGGAGATCCAAGAGACAAGAACCCAAACTTATCAACTGTGTTTGAACTCATTCATTTGTTCATTCAGGTCACAAAATTTTATTGAGCATCTGCTCTCTGCAAGGCATTGGGAAATACTAGTGATGGATTGTTTAAGGTTTTTCACCCTCATGGAGCTTCCAGTGAAGGAGAAAGACAATTATGAATGACAGGTACAGGAAGTGTTTTCAGGGGGAAATTTGCCCACAGCATTCTTTTATAAAAGTGGTAAAATTGGAATGCTGTGCCACCTGCAATGCAAATCATCCGTCAACCTAGATCAGTCTTGTGGAGTCACCAAGTTAAGTTTTTGAAAGACACACAGTCAAGTTGGTTGACTGCGTATTCCATGCCAAGGCCCTGTCAGGCTGAAAGTGGCAATTTCCAAGCAAAAGAAGACACTTAATGAATGGGGAGATCCTAGGTGCCTCAGGGGGAGAATTTCTTCCCCTAAGGCTTTGTGATGACCACCTCCTGAGTGGCTCTGAAAAAGTGGTGACAGACAGCTCTCTGCATTTAAGGTGAGCACAAGCCAGTAAGGATGGTTTCCATGCACCAGGTGCCATGTAGAACATTTAAAGGTACTATCTCAAGTCACTCAATAAATTTACTTCCCATAATCCCATGAGGTAGCTACTCTTATTAGGCACCAAAATAAGAGGTTAAGGATTCACCAGGATCATCCAACTGAGCAGTAATGGGGCCCGGATCTGAACTCAGCCTAACCTAGTGTCCCTCTTTTTAAACATCAACTCCCTCATCCATAAATTGAAGATAGAAATACCTAGCTTGGAAAAGACTACTGATGATTAATGAATGGATAAGTAAACTCAGCCCAGTGCCCGCACATAAACTGCAGTTATTTTCTTTATATTCCTCACCACATTGGTATAATTTGACATTTAAAAAAACTTCTGAATAGTAGAACCACAAAATACATCCTTCAAAGTGCTTAAAGTATGTATTTGTCGGTAACCTTTGCTTCCATAAGGAGGTAACAGGGAGCGGATGCTGATGACAGAAAGTAATGACACTGACAGTGGAAAAAAGTTCAGCCAGCATCTAGGACCTCTCCAGGGTCCTGAACTCCACACCGGCTTTATCATCCAAAGGTTCATATAGCCTGGGTCTTGACACTGCCCTCGACCCTGTCTTCTCTTTACAGGTTCACTCAGAACCTATCCGTCTTCAGAAGAGATGTGGCAGAGGCCCTGCGCTGTGATGGCAGCACCGACCTGTGCAGTCTGGACATGATGAGCTGACCCCACTCGGACCATGTGCTGAGCAGCCTTTATTAAGAGACACTTGCGGGTCTGGGTCCCAGGCAGAGATGTGGGATAACTCTAGGGAATTTATTTTTCAAAACAAACAACAACAGCAAAAACCCTACCTTTTTATAAGTCTGGCCTAATGTAAGAATTTATAATAGTGCACAGTGTAAATTCGGTCTTTGCTCTGGAAAAGCAAAAGATGTGTTTTCAGCCTTTCTATAAAGTATCATTATCTTTGTTCTTATAATGCTCTGAAAGGGTGTAGAAACAATGTTTAACCAAAGAACATAATAAACCAGGTTTGCACCTAGGTGTGTCCTAGTTAATGCTGCAATCAAGGTTGTGAATTTGTGGGCGAGACAGTTTTTACATGGGTCCTGGGTTGAGACAAATACCTTCTGAACCCGTTAAATTAGTAGCTTGCTGTTGGTCTGGGAGAGGCAGCCTGGGGGATGCTGAGCTGTGGGCACTCCGCACGAGCCTGGGAGCTCTCCTCAGCATCCCACGGGACTACACACAGTCCTCTCTGCCGCAGCAGCATCTGATAAAGTTGAGAGACAGTAACACAATTAAATGACTTACAAACAACGTTTGCTTTTCACTGGCATAAATCTGAAGTGGTTCAGTCTAGAAGAATTAAGCAGTGCAATTACTGCCTGCAGAGATAGTTCTTCAGAAGGCATCAGGCAGCCCCAGCAAGTTCTGAGTGGTGCTGGCACCCAGGCCTTCTGCCTCCATGTTAAGAGAGGCAGCAAGTGTCTAATTAAAATGCATATTTGAAGCCTCTGCCTTCTTGGGCCACCCAAGACAATACTAGGTGCTAAAGAGCTTGAGGATGAGGAATGGTACAGTTCCATCCTTCCACAAAAACACGTTACTCATTGGTACTACAAATAATCCAAACGCAGGACGCAAAGGAGGCGTCACAGTCTGTGATCGACATCACGAGACTGTTCACTGGAGGTGGCCACTGGCAGTGGCTTTCATGTCTTCCTTCTCTGTCTTCATGGTTCAGGCTTGCAATAAGGATTGTGTCTTTATTTCTGTGAGGACATGAAAGATACTCCTGACCATGGAAGAGTAGACTCAATGGCTGCCATTATAATCATGTTTCTCAGGCTTATGTTTGCTGAAACCTTTCTTGATAGTTGTGTTTTGCAACAGGTTTGTGACATAAAGGAGGGTCACCCAGGTTTATCTCAAAATGTGTGAACCCAGGAAGTCAGGGGAAAGCATGTTACCAAATAGTAACCTATGGTGTTCAGCTCCCACCAGCCTTGCCCAGGGCCCAGGTGACATCTCCCTTAGTCCTCACACAGCCCTGGGAGGGTACAGGGTAGAGAGAGTGGCATTCCTACTTTTCAGGTAGGGAAACAGTCTCACAGGTGGAGAGTGGCTGGCACAGATCACACAGGCAGGACTTGAGCTCAGATCTGTCTCACTTCAGAGGAATTCCTGGACTCTCTCTCACATGGAAGACTTTTGAGATGGTGGGTTGAAAGTAGTTACTATTTACCTCCATTTCCAGAAATTCATGGCTACATAATTTACCCAACGTACAATGGCTTAGAACAACATGGATTATGCCACAGTTCCCAGATAAAAGAAACCCATAGGCAGGCTTCTGCTCCAGGCTGCTGGCCAGGTCTGCCCTCATCGCAAGGCTGGACAAGGGGAGGATCAGCCTCAGCTCACTTGGGGTCATCAGTAAGAGTCCGCCTCCCGTGGGTGGAAGGGTGAGAGCCTGTGCCTTGCCAGGCAGGCCTCCGCACAAAGGGCATCTTGCTTCATCAGAGCAAGCCAAAGCACGGGACCTGTGTTCAAGCAGCAGTCTGGAAATCACCAGCTCCTAGAAGTCTATCTCAAAGGGGTAGCAAGCACCCCAGGGGCGGATTACATGAGGGCAACAGCACCAGAGGTAGGTAGGGTTCCTAGGGCCCCTGTCAGGGCCACCTGCCCACAACCCATATGGCCTTTGTAGAGAGGTTGGGTGTCTCTGGAGAAACTAGGAAAGGATCCCTGACTTTCGTTGGAGGTCTAGATCCCCTTCTGAGGAAGGGGAAGGGAGTGGGGTTGCAAGGTGTTTAAAGAGCATGTTAGACTGAACATTCACCCCCCAACCCTGCGTAACCTGTGCATCCCCCCTCTCCTAGAGTCTGCAGTGGTCAGGGTAGTGGGGGGTCCTGGGGACAACCTGGAGGCAATGTGGGAGGTCTCTGGAGGGACAGTCAAAACTTGAAAACAGCATTCAAGGGCACACCCAGGTCTGCAGAGGCCACACCAGAGAAACTCATGGCCCCATTAAATATTCTAATCAAATCTCAGTGTATCCAACACACACTAAGCAACAGGAACGAGATAGTGGGGCAGTTCCACGGGGCAGCCTGGAGTGAGGACTGGACCAGGCCAGCACAGCTCATCCTCCAGGTGGGATCCTTGTGTGCTGACACATCACCAGCCAGCGAATACGGATCAACTGCTTCCGCTGAAGTTCAGGAAAACAGCACTACGTTTCTACACTGGCCTCAGAACCTGAGCCTGAGAAGCCTGCAATCTGCCTATGTTCCTCTTTTCTGTGCTTGCCAATCAGGCTTTTCTGAGCTGGGCAAGGAAGGGAGTGAGGGAGCTCAAGATCCTGGCATGATGGGTGGTGACCTGAGCTCAGAAGAGCCTGCCTGGCCCCCAACTCCTATGGGGCCCTGACAACCTAGAAAATGTCTCTGAGTTGTGGCCCTGGAGGCCCCAGGCAAACGGGCCTGGGTGATAGCCATTAAATTAGTTTAACTATCAACAGCGGAGCTTGAGAACAAAGGCCAGGCTAGGTTTGGAGAGAGAAATCGGGAAGTGAAAGGGCTGGCTCTGGGCAGGGGGGTGACTTATCTCAACAGAGACTAGCCCAGCAGGCTGGGGGTGGGGGTAGGAAACAGCATCTGAGAAGACAAGGCTCCTAAGGCGAGGAGGAAGCACTGAAGAGGAGAGCAGGGCAGAGTGGAAAAGCAAAGTGGGTTTCAAGATGACCATTAAATAATTCGAACCACTGTCGCTGAGTGAGCACTCACCAAGAATAGCAAATTGCTACCACATTCAAAACTTCCAATAAGAATGTTGTTTATTAATTACCCCATTTTAGAGATGATAAAACTGAGACTGAAAAACAGACCCGAGGTCGTATAGCTAAAAAGTGGACAAGCCAGATTTCAAAATCAGGTCAGTCTCATCCTACACCAGAGACTTCATAACGGGTTTGGGGGCCAGGACAGGGAAGGTGGCGATGAGACCCTTGGGGATCCCCCGTGGGGCTAGGAACACCCAAAGAAAGCCCAGTCCAATGTCTGGGCTTCTTGCTTGCTGTGTCTGTGGGTTCTGCCACCGATTCATCCTCCTCCCTGAACTTTATAAAATCATTCTTGAGACTTTTTAATGTTTTATTGAGGTGCAAGTTTACGATGACAGCAAACCTTTCAAACTACAGCGAGAGTAACCTGCCTCCTTGGCATATTAAAAAATAATGTTAGTGTCGGTTTTTACGTCCCATAGTTTGGATTGCTGATAAGAGCGCTTCCTTGACAAGATTCTTTTTGAGGTTTACAGAAAGCGTAATAAAATATGTAAGTTACATTTCCACAAACAAAAGCTATAACATAAGTTATTTATAAGCGTGAGATACAAACAGTATCACGATAAATAAACCATAAAGGGTACCTGCAACATCCATCTTAATGTA
Organism: Condylura cristata; assembly: GCF_000260355.1. Taxonomy (NCBI): domain Eukaryota; kingdom Metazoa; phylum Chordata; class Mammalia; order Eulipotyphla; family Talpidae; genus Condylura; species Condylura cristata. Next base: position 58,005,792 of record NW_004567109.1, read on the forward strand.
ATTTGCCCAACAAAAGTGTTGAAACGAAGTCAAATTTAGTAGAGGAATCTGTCAGGAAGAAAGGAAAGTTGTAGAACACAAAATGGGAAAAATGGGCAGAAGGAAAGAAGGTGTGGGACGGGGTCAGGAGGCCCCTGAGGAGGCCACCACCTATGCTGGCCCTGGGCTCCCACATGCACTGCCCCCCTCCCTGCATGCACCCCCATCAGCACACTGCTGCCCTCTGCATCTGCCGCCAGCCACTGCCCCCCCCCCCCCAGGGAGAAAGGAACCTCTGCTTCTCCCTTCTCCCTTCCTGTCTTAACAGTTCCAGCCCACCCCACCCCCACCCCAGGGGCCCACCCCCACCCCAGGGGCCACTTCCCCAGGCTGCTGCCAGGCTGGTGAGGCCTGGGTCTGACACAGTACACGGATCCTGAAAATCATTCGTTCACTCATTCATTCACCTGTCATAAAGCCGTAAATGAGACAAAACCTCCACTTTCAGAGCTGGTAGGCAGGAGAAATGAGATGGGTTCTGAAAGCCACCAAGGGCAGCCATGAAAATAAACGGGTGGCGAGTGACTGGGCCAGAGGGCAGTGACCTGGTGCTACTGGAGGCAGCATCTGCAGGAGGAGCTGGGGCCGGAGGGCTGCCCTGAGCACCCCGTATTTCTGGATGCTCTTCTGCCCCTTCTCCCTGTGCCCTCAGCTGACCTTGCTGTGGGCTGCTCTTCAGCTTAATGGATGATCACCCTCCAGGGAGGCAGGCCCTGTGCCCAGCCCTGGGCCATGGAGTCAAATGCTGACAACACCGTTCTGCCCTGGCAGCACTGGGGGCCAGTGGGGGAGACGGCAGTGACCCTCCATGGCCAGCACTCCTCCCCCACCCCAGGGCTCTGAGTTCCTTCACCCAATCCCTCCCAATACAACACTGCTGTGACCTAGAATCCTCACTACGGGGTCACAGAGTAGACATGGGGAAAATAGGGAAAGGGAAGAACTGGGTAATGTCCAGTCCTAGATTCAGTCCCAGCCAGGCCTTCCCGCTGCATGCCCCTGGGTCAGAGGCATCATTTCCCCAAGGCAAGTCAGGACCCAGAGGGACGGGAGGGTGCTTGTGGTGCCAGCTCCAGGTGGGTTTTTCCTGCCTGCCAAAGCCAGACCCTTTCCAGCCACCAGGGGAAGGTCTTGTCCTGAGGAAGAAGTGCTAAAGAGTTCAGGTTGCATCACTCCCACTGTCAGATGAGGAAACTGAGGCACAATATAGAAAACTTGAATTTACTCAGTAAATTTGGGGTGAATAAATTCCAGGCAGGTCTTTAGAACCTTCCATCCTGAGGCTAGGAAAGGACCCTGGAGATTTCTAGTTAAGATTCGAGAATCAAGATGTGGGCAAGGGTGAGTGAACAGCCTGTAGCCTGGTGTTTGTGGCAAATTATGCCTGTGAGTCTTTCTCTAAGGAAGTTGGCCATTGTATTGCCGCCAATCTTTCAGATAGGATTACTGGCCCACATGTAATACAACTTCTACCCCATTTCACAGATAAGGGAAGTGAGGCCCAATCACACAGGAAGGTAACAGCAGAGTGAGCCTGAATATAGGAGCCTCCTGCACAAGGACAGCAGGGAATCCCTGCCTCTCCTCAGAGCCTCCCCCCCCCACCCCCCCCCGCCATCTACAGCCAGGCCTCCACCAGCTCTACCCCTTCTCCTGGCTTTTTGGGGGGATGGAGGGGTGCATATAGAATACGCTACATCTTGGAAGTCTTTCTGGACTGAGGAGTCCAAGCCCCTGATTCCCCATTCTTAGAATTCTCAGTTTCTATTCTGGGTGGGTGTATCTGCCTCTGTCATTGTTCAGTGGGTGGCCAATAAAAAGACATCAAAGTATTATAGTCTCAGGAGCACCAATGCATATCAAAGTCTATTTGGCCAAACAGTATTCAGAGAAAATGGTGTGCCCTTGAATGTGTTCATTTAAAAATAAAACTGAAAAAATCAACAAGAATGTAAACTGTTTTTGCCTCAACAAAGAAGTAAATTAATAAAAATAGAACAAAAATTCCCATAAGAAATGACATAGGGCCTCCCTGGTGGTGCTTAAAGAAAATGCTATCGAGCTATTGCAGCATGAGTTCGATCCCCTGCCAGGGAGTTGGCCCACATGGTGCAGCAGACCTCTCCAGTCTCTGCTGCTCCCCTCAGCAGTGTATTTCACTGGATCAGCCAGTTCTACTCCCCACTCTGTCTCTGGTGAATCCTCTCACCCACCACATCTCTGGCCCACACCCCAGTTCTTATATGCATAAATAAATCACTCTTTATTTTTTAAAAAAATGACATACAAAAGAGGGCCGTGAAATACAAGTCTTATCTTAGAACCAATCCAATAAATAAAACTTCACCAACTGTGATCAAGAGAAAGGAGAGGTGCAGAACACTGAGTAGAAGGTACAAAGGACGTCAGCCCTGATGCACATGAGAGTTTCAGGTAATAAGGCCCTCCCTGGAGGTGCAATGGGTTAAAGGGCAGCACTATGAAGTCACTGCAGCACAAGTTTGATCCCTGGCCAGGGAGGTGACCCACATTGCAGATCTCTCCTGACCTGCCCGCTGCTCCTCTCCAGCACTGTACTTCAGTAGATTGGCTGTTCTGCTCCCCACTCTGTCTCTGATGAATCCTCTCAACCCCACCACCACATCTGGCCTGTTCTTGTATGCATAAACAAATCTTAAAAAAAAAAAGTTTCATTAATGAAAGAACCTTTTTCACAACACACTGGAAAGCTTGCAAGGGATGGACGGGGATCCAAGCACTGTCTTCCAGATTTGAGCCAGCATCAGAATCACCTGGAAGGCTTATTAAACACAGCTTACTGAGTCCTACCCTGAGTTTCTGATTCTGTGGGACTGGGTTGGGGCCCAAGAACTGCATTTCTAACAAATTCCCAGGTGATGCCATGCTGCTGCTTCAGGAACACACTTTGAGAACCTCTGACCCAGGTTTACTACCTGGCCCAGGCACTCGTCCCTTACTGAGCTTGCTTGGCAGCTCAGTTCTGTCTGGACTAAGAGAGAAAGAAGGTCTGTGATCAGGGACCCAAAGAACTTACTGCTGGGAGACCAGTAGACCTGGATTTTAGGCAGCCAGTTCCACACTGTGAGATGGAGTCTGGATGCCTGCCAAGTATTGTACCCAATGCCTTCACCCAGATGCTCTCATTGGCACCGTCACTTTGTTAGATGAGGAAACCGAGGCACAAAGAAGCTGAATATTCCTTGAGCCCAAGCTGGTAGTAGAGGTGGGGCTACAATTATGAAGCCCTGGGCCATACACCATCCCTAGGAGCCAGGTCAGCCACAGCACCCACATCCTCTAACTCATGCCCACACACCCACCCAAATTAACAGAGCTGGATAGTGGCAAGGACAGGTCTGGAATTCTGGGCTGTGGCAGGAAGGGAAGGAAAGAGCACTTTATGAGCAGGGGGATGAATCTCAGTAACACTCTGAGCCCCAGCTCCCTCCTCACCTACAAATGGGGGTCAATAATGGCCCTTTCTTCAGTGGGCTATTGTGAGCAAGAAGTACCCCCCCCCAACACCCGCATGCATGCACAGACATACACACGCACCAAGTGCTCAACTCTTGGTTATGCTACTGAGTTCTGTAAAGTTATTATTATATAACCACCGGTTTCTCACAGACCTTGTCTCATTTACTTCTCACAGCCACTCTGGGGGTAGCTATTACCCTTTCTGTTTTATAAAGAAGGAAAATGAGGCTCCAGAAGGAGCAATGAGGAGCCCAAGAGCCCCCAGACAACCAGTGGCAGAGCCTGAATTAGAAGCAGGAGGCCCCCAGAGCCAGCAGTGGCACAGGCTCTATCTGAAGTTCCACCCTCCTCCCCCAAAAAAGGAGGGCCTGCCCCAGACTCGCTGCTCTTCTCCCTCCCCACAGCCTAGCAGCCTTCTTCTCCCCAGATGCTGGCCCAAGGACACTCAGTGACTGTGACCAAACTCAGGAACCCAAACTTTTAAGTAGCAAACCATGAGGCCTTTCCATTGGGACTGGAGACAGATTATTCTCCTGCCCTTTCTGGTCTTCTGAGACTGCCCCACCCTATAGGCCAATTCACCCTTTTCTCCCTGCAAGATTCTGAGCCTCTGCAAAGAAAACAAAACTGCAAACAAACAAGAATCTTAAGGCTAATAATACATCAGCTACCATGCTAGGGCGAGAAGGGCAGCAGAGCTGGGTGCCAGCTGGGTGCCAGGCCCCATGCTCTGCACTCTCTCAGTAGATCTCTCAGACTCCCCACAACCCCACAGTACATGTTGCCCATTTTACAAATACGAAAACCAAACCCTGAAGATCCAGAGTTACCTGCACAAGAGCACTAAGCAAGGCAGTGCCCGCTTCAGTGCAAATACACTCTGGCTGCCCTGCACATCCCAACTGTGACCAGTTCCGCAAACAAGAAGCCTGGCCAGGGTGCAGTAGCCAGTTTGCGCCTAATGAGTTTCAAGTTTCAAAATCACAGCAATCAAATGATTCTCTATGTCCCCCAAGGGACACAACTTAGACAGGCGCCTCCGAGGGTGAGTGCCCTGCACTCAGACATCCACCAGGCTCCTAGGCCCACCTGGACAGACCCAGGGTGGGGGGCGAGGAGGAGCCTTCACAGCGCCCAGGCTGGACTGGAGCAGCTCTGGTTGCCCAAAGAAACCCGCTATTAGTTCTAAATTAGAGCTGTCCACTCCCTTGCTCCTAGGAAACACTCTGTGTGCTCCTTGCTCACATCTGCCGAGCATGGGTCGGTCCCCAAGCACGACCACAAGCCGGTACATTATGCAACGAATTCGAAAGGCCGGCTCCCGGCACCCATCCTGGAGACCCCGAGTCCTTAGCCCAGCCGGACCCGCCACGCGTGGGCACCTGCGAGTCACGACTCAGTCAGCCGGGAGCAAGTCAGGGAGTGTCTTCAAAGTGGCCGAAGCCCGGGTAGGGGCGAATTCTCCCCACGCGGGTCAGAGTCCAGGCGAGCGCAGAGCGCGCTACGAAGCTCCCCTCACCCCGCGCGCAGGGAGCACAGGGCTTGCGCCCCAAGGTACGCCCCTTTCGTTGCTCTCGCGGCGAGTGTCCAAGACGCTTCCACAGATTCCTCAGGATCGTTCAGGGTTCCAACTCCACTGTAATCGAAAGAATTCATAAGGTTTGATTTTTGCTCAGATGAAAAAAAATTGGTAGAAATCGAAAAAACCCTCAGCAAGGGACAATTTCGCAAGCCGAGCGTCCTGTCGGCCCCGCGCGGCGGCCGGGAAGCGACCCGGGCCTGGGAGGAGCGGGGAGCGTCTGCTAATTGCGGCTTCGTTAGATTTCGGGTTTGGGAGGCTGCGGTTCGGGCGCTAATATCCGCCGCCCATTATCCCGGCTAATAAATTTGACCTATTGTTCGTTTGTTAAAATGATGTCACCTTGGAACAGTCCCTAAGCTCCTATTTCCATGAATTAGGCCTTTATTGAAAGCCGGGAGCCAATGGGAGGAGAGAGGCTTGTTGATCGCAGCCAATGGCTGCGGCGGGAGAGGAATTAGCAGCGGAAACTCCAGGTTCGGTTCAAGAAAGATGACACAGAGCCTGTCGGGCCCGCGCACTCTTGGCAAAGTTTCAGTGCGACGAGAGGCGCCGGGCGCTCCATGGCCGCGCCGTAACGGGGACCCTGCCGCCTCCCCGCCCAGCCCAGCCCAGCCCTTCCGCCCGCCCAGGATGGAGGCGCCCGCCAGCGCGCAGACCCCGCACCCGCATGAGCCCATCAGCTTCGGCATCGACCAGATCCTCAACAGCCCGGACCAGGACAGCGCACCAGCCCCGCGGGGCCCCGACGGCGCCAGCTACCTGGGAGGGCCCCCCGGGGGCCGTCCGGGCGCCACGTACCCGTCTCTGCCCGCCTCTTTTGCCGGCCTCGGCGCGCCCTTCGAGGACGCGGGATCTTACAGTGTCAACCTGAGCCTGGCTCCCGCCGGCGTGATCCGGGTGCCAGCGCACAGGCCGCTGCCCGGGGCCGTGCCGCCGCCTCTGCCTAGCGCGCTGCCCGCCATGCCCTCCGTGCCCACGGTTTCCAGCTTAGGTGGCCTCAATTTCCCCTGGATGGAAAGCAGCCGCCGCTTCGTGAAAGACCGTTTCACAGGTGAGCAAGGAGGGTGAACTGGCGCCGGGCCTCAGCCCCTACTGGCCAGGGGCGCCTCGCCCTAAGTGCCCCATTCTCCGAAACGATTCCCAAGATCCTAGAGCGGCAGAGGCCCTAGCGCCCAGGGGTCCGGGAAACCGTGTGTGGTGGGTGGGGGTGGATGGGGAGGTAGCGGAGTTTGGGCGAAATACACCTGTGCCCAAGGGACAGGGGAGCGCATCTCCCAGACATCTTTGGTGCCGCTGGGGTCGCGCGGGACCAATGAAATAGCCAAGCACTCTGCGCCCCACGGGGCGTCACAGGGTCCGCCTGGGGCCCGAACGGCAATGGAGCCGGTTTGGGCTGCAGGGAGCCTACTGTGTCTCCGCAGCGGCGGCGGCGCTCACGCCCTTCACGGTGACCCGGCGCATCGGCCACCCCTACCAGAATCGGACACCGCCCAAGCGTAAGAAGCCGCGCACATCCTTTTCTCGGGTGCAGATATGCGAGCTGGAAAAGCGCTTCCACCGCCAGAAGTACCTGGCTTCGGCCGAGAGGGCGGCGCTCGCTAAGTCCCTCAAAATGACGGACGCGCAGGTCAAGACCTGGTTCCAAAATCGGAGGACCAAGTGGCGGTGAGAGAGGCCCGGCCCTGTCACCTAACACCCGCCCTTCACTTCTCCCCGCACCGCAGCATCGCACTCCCCCACTCCAGTGCTACCCCTCTAGTCTCCCTCCCTGCGTCCAAGTCCCCCCTTTCCTTCCCAACTGTATCTCCCTTCTTCAGTCCTGAGCGTCTCCTCCATTCCCACCCCTGAGTCGCTCTTGAACCTCTAACTCTCTGGCTGTTTCATCCCGTCTCATTCTTTCTGCACTCGCTCGGTTTCTTCTCACCAGCCCCCCTGCCTCCACCCTACCCCGATCCTTTCCCACGGCCCCCTCAGCTTTTGCTCGGGGCTCTTCCTCTCAAATTTCCCACCATCGGCGTCGGGCCCGGGTTCGCTCCCTAGCTCTCCGTCCCAACTCCAGCGCGGTTTCACACGGAGCTTGTTTCGACCCAACCCGTAAACGACGAAGCGATCCGTGGAAGCGGGGTTCGAGACGGGGCCTGGGAGAAGTAGATGCGATGATCGTGTCAGGGACGACGCGAGGTGGTGCAGAGGCAGCCTGCCCACCGCGGACCCCAGTGGCCCTGCTGCCCGCGGGGCCCTGGCGGTTGCACATACGCTCTGCTCTTGTTATACGGCAAAAGATAACAATCTTTTTTTGCTGTTGTTGGCGAAGCCACAATACCCGGCGTGCAGGTGGGCGGCGAGCAGAGTGCCCTCCGGGCGACCGCCCTGCTCACAACAAAAACAAACAATCCCAACCTACTCCATGGTCGCACGGGCCCGGGGCAGACGGCGCCGGCCGGGAGGCAGACGGGCTTCGCGCTCCGAGGCTCCCGGCTGGCCTCTCGGCTCCTGGGAGGGCTGGGCCCCCGCCGGCGGCCCCGCGGTGCCGCGTGCATGACGGTGCTGTCCCTCTCCCTCCCCCGGTGCAGGCGGCAGACGGCGGAGGAGCGGGAGGCGGAGCGGCAGCAGGCGAGCCGGCTCATGCTGCAGCTGCAACACGACGCCTTCCAAAAGAGCCTCAACGACTCCATCCAGCCTGACCCGCTCTGTCTGCACAACTCGTCGCTCTTTGCTCTGCAGAATCTGCAGCCCTGGGAGGAGGATAGCTCCAAGGTCCCCGCCGTCACCTCTCTGGTGTGAGCCACCAGCGCGCACTGTCGCCGAGGATCGTCGCCCCCACCTGGCGAGGCGCCTCGGGCCCCAGCCGGGCTGGGGGGAACCGAGGCCGAGAGGGGAAGGGGCCGCCGAGCTCTAGCGGGCCCCGGGGCGCGGCTGCATCCCAGCCGGCCACGGATGGGGGCTGGGCCCGGGCTCCGCGCGGCTGCACAATCCGAGCCCCCGTCCCGCGCCCCGTCCCGCCCCAGGCCTGGGCCTGACAAAGAAAGCGCCTTACGTTTCTCCGCCCTTCGCCCGCACCCCCCGGGCCGGGCGCCTGTATTATACTTTGTACTTTTGCCCAAACGTGTAAATAATAAAAGTTTTGGCTTTTTTCTTTAGAATCCGGCCAGCTGCTTCCCCGCGGGGGCCGCTGGAGGAGGGTCGGTCGACCAGGCGGTTGGGGGAAGCGCCAGGGGCTGGAGTACCCTGAATTTAGGCTGGGTACACTCCTCTCCTTTTCCGTTCCTTTTATTTAAGTCGTTTTATTTAATAAAAAAGTTAGCTATTTCACTTAACGCCGCTTTTATTTCGTTTTCGTTCCAATAATGCTCGGTGAACCCCTGCCCTGCGCCCCACCCCTACGCCGGTGGAGGCCGAGCGGCGCTGCGCTGGGCGTGCCCACTTCTCCAAGCTTCCTGGTACTCGCTTCAACTCGAACCCCGGCCCGGGGTCCCGCGGAGGATCCGCGGTGCAGGTCAGTGCGTAGTCCTCGGCTGCAGTCTGGGAGCCGCGGGGTGGCGTGGATTTGGGAAGGGTGTTCTAGGCCCAGAAGTGGAGAGCCAGCGCCGCGGAGATCTGGGAGAGAAAGGCTCCCGTCTGGGCGGCTCTTTAGGCCATCACTAGGTCAGGATCTCGAGCTTCTCAGAATGTGGAGCCACTCTCCTGCGCCCGACACACACAACTCTAACCCGCTCTATGCTCCCTTTTTCCAGCGAGGCCTCAATGAGGCCCTGGGCCCGACCCACTGGACCTGGCTATGGGAGCTTGTCTGTGACTGTGCGAGGGCCGTGCGGCAGAACCCGGGGCGTCCTGGGTCTCCGAACACAGAGCGTCTGGGGAATAAGTGCACTGCACAGCCCTCAGATGCCCGCGTCTCCTGGGGGTTGGCCTGGGATCTCAGGTGGATCGTGACGTCACGTGACGTCACTGCAGCTGACGATGCGTGGATGGACAGAACGGGGCGTGTAGCTTAGAATGCCCAGAGCCACTAGGCCAGGTGTGAAAGAGGCGTGACCCGGGCTCGCCCAGCTTTACCTTGGCGCAAAAGTTTCAGAATCATGGGATCCCTAGCCAGGGGCACTTCCAAGAATTACACTCTCAACGTTTCCTCCCGCTCCTTGATAATTTTCAACATTCTCCTTTTTGGTCTTCAGAAGCTTTCATTTCTGGTCTTCACGTTTCTTTCTCTGCGGTGATCTATTTCCTATTTGTTCATCTTGTTCCCTGTGTTGCTCTGTTTTTATTTCTTTCCTTCACTGCTTTGTGTGTCTCTAAATAGTTCGTGCTCTTTTGAGTTTAGTTTCCCTGACTCTATCTTCCCTTGCTGTATCCTGTCTTCCCTCTTCCTCTCTGTTTCTGACTCTCATTTCCTCTGTGTCTAGGTTTCTCTTCCCTTCCCTCCTCTCTCAGTGTTGTATATTCCTCTTATCTCCCGGCCTCACCCTCTCCTCTCAATTTCCCTCTTTGCTCCCTCTATCTGGATGTCTTCTCCAGGCTGGGCTCCTGGAGGCTGACCTGTAAGCAGCTGCCCACTGTGCTTATAGCAGCCCCACCTGCATCACCCCACTGACTCCCTGGGGTGGAGGGGCTTGGATACCACACTGATGATTAGGGTGTTTGTGTTATTTCGTTGGAACCGGACTGCAATTGACTGTGCTGGTTGGGCTTGAGGAAGGAGAGGGAGTCTAGGACACAGCTAGCGCTTCAGCCTCCAAGCCCTACTGATGTGAATCTGGGTGCCTGAGGATTTATTTGTTAGTCCAGAAAAGGGCTAGAGTGGCTCTAACGCTTTGGGTGTCTTCTGTGGGTGTTTTCCCAAAATGCTTCCATTTTCTCCAGTAAAAGGCCGATTAAATGCCATCTTCCTTGAGATAGAAAGATTGGCCTTTTGCTGGCCGAGAAGCCCTTACCTCGGAACTGGCCTCGCTTTTCAATTTCCTCACGTTTATTCTATTTCCTCATGATAAGGCTTGGTGAGTTTTTTTTTCCCTAAATTACAGTGTTGTTTAGCCAGGGTGATTCTCAATTCTTGGGCCTCTTTGGGATACATAGGTCTTTTTCTTTCTCCGTAGTGCCTCTCTCTGTGTTAATGTCCTCTGGCCAAGAGGCCTTGTGGTATGGGTGGTCAGGCCCGCACAGGACAGGAGCCTGGTCTGGCTGCAGCCTTTGGGGGGTCAGCATTACCCCCCTCTGTAACCTTCCTCCCAGACAAGTTTGCCCAATCAGAGATGGGTTAGGAGTTTCTTTGAGTTGGAGGTCTGAGCCCACTTGTGAGGGCCTCTTGTGACCATCTTTCACCCATGTCCATCAAAATAACTGTGAGTGTCACTCGTGGGTGGGAGCAAATGTCCAGAAATGCAAGGGGCTTCCTCCGCTCTAGTCCCCTACTCCGACACCTGGAAATTAGCATTTCCACTATGGCCGTGGAGAACAGGGGTCCAAAAACCTCCATTGAGGGGCACAGCTTCCAGTCCACCGAGTGGACTGTGAGGCAGCCTGGGCGCATAAATATCCGGATCAGGGAGAAGGGCATATTTAAAGGAAAGAATCTGAAGTAGTCTGGGAGGCCCACTTGAGTGCCCCATCCCAGATCCGTTTGCTCCCAACGGCAGGCCCACCTTAAACTCCTCCCTGAAACAAATGGGGCTCCGAAGGCAGGCGGGTAACTGTGGACACCCAGCCTAAGATGGAGGGGATTGAGGAAGAGAATCTTGAGCTAGGGCTGGGATGCCTCACCTTGCCACCGGACCCCGTGTCCTGACCCTTCCTATCTTCCAGCGTCCAAAGCCGCACCCATTTCACAGATGCAGGCAGCTTCTCGAAGTTCCGAAAGACTGGTCGCGTGGTTTCGGGGTTCTACCAGCAAACAGGGAGGTTTGAGTGCCCTCGTCCTTGTCCTTTCGGAAGCTGCTGGAATGGGGAGTCTAGAGTTAGTCCGCACTGGGCTCTTCCCTCTTCCGGTAGGCTTCGAAGCGGTTATGGGATCCCAGGGCATCCAGGCTGGACAAGAAGCAAGAGGCGGGTGAAGTTTGGGGTGGGTTTCCTGTTTTTACAAGTGGGACTAGTTCCCCTATAGCAGCTCTCTGTACAGCGCCGGCCACGGCGAGAGTTTTGCTCCCCGAGTGGAGTGTGGGTTACTAATGACCTGCGGCAGCATCTCTGCGAGATTTGCATTTCCTCTTCACTTTGCGGTTTGGAAAAACCAAAGAAGTTCAGAAAATAATTCTGGGGAGCGGGCCTGAAGCTGATCGCCCTCTCGGCTCCCAAATGCGTCATGTAACATTTGGGAGAAAGGAGGGCTTTCTTTGCCTAGAGAGCGATGAGGGATGGCCTAGAGTAAATCTGCAGCCATGGCTTCTCTAGGCCGGGATCGTTGTGCAACAGAAGGGCCTTCCCGGTCGGGTTTGGGTGGTGGACTTCGGCTTCAACTTCCAAGGGGCGCCCAGTTTAGCGCGCTGGTGTTTGCTAACCTTGCAGGAGCCCAAACACCTATCCCCGGCAGTCCCCAGCTCAGTGGAGAGGCCTGTCTCTGCTTCTCCACTGGGCCGGGAAACCTAACTCCTCCCTCCACTCTCCCAAAACCCCTCTCCCACCCGGCGGGTTTATCCCGAACCCATAGCCACTAAACCACGGCAGCGGCAGCCTGGGCTGCAGTGAGCAGCAGCCTCCGATCTGTTTAGGTGCGCTGGGTTTGGGGTTTCTGAGAGAGGCTTCCTACTTCCCCTCTCCTTCCACCCCCCAACCTGGACTAGGTTGCTATGGCGCTGAAGGTTCCCGGAACGTTCGCCAAAAGCCCAACTCTGCCAAGGCTCAATTAAAACCCACGCGGACCGAGGCGCCTACGCAGGTGCCTGTATCCTGGAGTAGTGAAGCTGTCTCAATGCCCGCAAACGGCTTTCCTAGTGCGAGATCAGCCGGCTTCCGGCGAGCCCCCCACATTTCCAAGCATTTGCTCTGCTGTGTGAGTCTCTCAGTGATGGCCAGACCCAGTTGCGCACTTTCTGGCTTCAGACACTCAAAATAGTCTAGCCGAATTGCCAAAGGGCCACCCGCTTTCCTGCCAGCCACTTCGGTTCTGTGGTTCTGTCGTGCGCTGCTTGGGGGGCTTCTCCAATCTGGAGGCAACTCCCTTGCTGTGTGCCCCTGAGCGGGTGCCTTTGACTCTCAGCGCGTTGCTCTGCTCGTTTTGTAAAACAAGGGCTACATAGTCCGAAGGATTCTTCCAGGGAAAGCTGTATGATATGGTTCAGATGGTTAACAATTTATTATGAGACTAAAAGCATTTTAAAATATATTAATGGACAAGAAATCTAATTAAACACCTTCTAATAAGGTAGAGCTTTCACCAGGGTGTTACTCTGGGGGAAAAGGGCAGACTGGGCAGTGTCCCCCACTGCGGCCAGTTCTCCTGTGGTCACACTGGAGACTGTGGTGAAGTCATCTCAGAGCCGGCCTGACTTGATCTGATTAGACATTTTACACTGAGATAGTGGCCACTTTGGCTGAAACGATCCGACAAAGTCTTCCTTGTCATTGTCCAACCAGCTGCCAATGAACGAGCTAGTTATAAGCCCTGTTTCCAGCGCTCCCAATTCCTATGGTGAGGAGGCAGGGTAGGAGAACAAACACACTTGAAGAGAACATTTGATGGGAGGTGTCTGCACGTCCCACCATTCCATTGATCCAGAACAGTCCTGCGTTTCCAGTCTACAAATAAGGAAGTTGGGGAGCAGAAAACGCAGGACACCAGCCCAGGGTCACCTTGCGTGTAGCTGGGCTGTAGACACAAGCTCTGCTGCTCTGCTGCCTGGTAACTGTGGCCCCAGCTGGGCTGTGTCCCTACCCGACCACAGATCACAGTCTGGAAAAGCTCCACCCGCTTCAAGATCATTAGAGAAATTTGTGCTGACCTGTCACACTCCGCTGATTTGGAAGAAGCCAAATCTTCCAGTGGAGTAAGAGTCTTAGATTGGCTTTAAAAGCCTCCAGACACTGTGTGCCTCTCGTGCTGGCCCGCTACCTGGAATGCATTGGCTTTGCTTTCAAACCTTATTGATCGATGGATTTATCAGGGATGAGCTGAAATTCTCGAAGGCCTGGGACAGCAGCAGTACCCTTCATCCCTTCATCCCCGTCCTGGAAAAATCCACTGCTTCCCAGTGTAGACGTGGCTTGCAGTGAAACCACCTGGTGCTCTAGGAAACCCACCCTCTTAGGAAATTAGCCCTCTTGGGTATTGAAGAGCGAATCCCAGGGGCACCCTGGGGCTGAAGATGGTGTTGGGTTCCCAGGGGCCCCAGTGAATACCCAGAATGCTAAGTAGCAGGGTTCTGGCATCTGCTGCCTGGGCCACCACAGCTGGGACACTTTTGTTCCTAGGAAGTAGTAGGACTAAGAGGGGCAGGAGTGGAGAGAAGAGAGGAGAAAGGAAAGCAAACCAGGAGGAGGCCCTGGGGGGGGGGGTCCCTCTTTAAGGCTTACTGATTCAAAGTGGTACATTGGAAAGGCCCCCCCTAAACAGGGACTGGTGGACACCCAAACGTCCTTCACGGTCACCCACCTGCCCTCCCCGGGTGAACACTGAATCCAGCCACCAGTACCAGCTGCTACCTTCCTGGAGAGAGACTATTTACACTCTCCTAAAATCCTCACCAAGGGATAGATAATATGTTACTATAAGCCCCATTTTACAAAGGGGAAAACTGAGGCTCAGTGGAGTGACAGTGTCCCCAAGTTCACTCTGAAGCCAGGACTGTAACTCCAGGGCTCTAGCTCAAGGGCTCTTTACCGACTGAAGACCCTCCAACTCCTTGCTGTTAACCTCCATGTCTGCTTGTGAGTGCCAGAAGGGGCCCTGCCCCATCTAAACAGTTTCAGACACAAACAGAACATCCCAGGTTACATCTGCATTATTATTGTTGCTGTTATTTCTCTTTTGAGCCCTCCTAAAGTTGTCAGGAAGATGCTGGGTTTGTGCTTTGGTGAGATTGGGGGTCCTTTACTGCCCTCTCCACAAACCCAAGCTAACTAGTAGGCTGAGTGAGACCCCGTGGGTGGTGGTGAGTCATGGGATAGTGCTCTATGCTGGCCGCTGAGGCCTTGCAGCTCAGTGAAGAAGATACGTGGTTTACTGCCAAAGCCACACATAGCTTTTAATAGATCTGGAACAAAATCCCAGTTTTGTCACTAACCAGCTGTGTGGCCTTATACAAGTCACTTTGCCTCTCTGAGCCTCATTGTCCTAGTCTGTATTCTGTAAAGATAAATCTTCCTCACAGAGCTGTCTGAGGATTAAATGACACAATCCATTATGCACTTCACCAGGAGCCTGACGCACCATAAACCCCATAATACATTTACTATTTTTATTGTTAGTGGTAGATGAATTTTCACAAGATAAATACTGCTCTTGTTCACTTCATAGAAGGAAGCAAATGCAGAGAAGTGAGTGGCTTGTTCATGCTTAGACCATAAGTGGTGGAGCTAGAATTCAGACCCAGTAAAGTCAGTATTTAGAGCCCGGACTTACCTCAGCCTGTGCAATGTCTTCCCTATAGAAAATCGTCTAGAAATGGTTGTTGAAAATCTAGAATATCGTAAGGAAGAGTACTTGGGTACTCTGTTGCCTTTGGGACTCCAGTTTACTTTGCTGTTGCTGATGTTTGGCATAGCAAAACTGCTTAGTAGCTGTTCATTAAATAAGGATAGCAATAAGTAGTCTTCCTAAGACATCTGCTGTGGTCAGTGGACTAAATGCTTTACATAAGTGATCTCATTGAAACCTGACTACAAACCTAGTTAGTAGATCCCCATTGTGAAGATGAGAAATCTGAGACTTGGGGAACACACTGGGGTGGTGATCCGGGTGATCTGACTCCAGAAAGAAGGAATCTCTAGTCCTGAGGGTCCACTGCGTACTGACCCACTCCAGGAGCCATGTATATTTTTTCATTCAGCCACCACAGCAATCTCATAAAACAATTCGGAAACTCCAGTTCACACATGAGGAAATTAAGGCTTGGTAACTTTAAAGTATGCAAAGTCACACAGGTGTATGCAGACAGCCATTCTCTATCAAAGGACCAGGATGCTCTGATCTGATTTGACTGTTGAGGTCTTTCCAACTAAGCTGAGGTGCAGACATGGTTTTGGATGGGGTCGATCTCAAATAAAGTGTGGCTTTTCCTATGAGGCCAGGCATACTCAAGTGTTTTCTGGGCTCTTAGGAAGAGAATGTTAGCGATGGTTAGTGAGCAGGCAGTGACGAAGTGTTTGGAACTTTAAAGTATGCAAAATGAGCACAGAATTGAGGTGAACAGAGCTTGCTGGTCTGCAAGTACTGGGAGCTGCTCCCCATTCCTTCACCTGCTCCTTTCTCTTCTCTGCTGCACTACTGGGGTTCGTCCCCACTTATCTCCAGCAGGAGCAGCTTTTGATGAAGACCCTGGATCTCTTATACAGTTCCTGTCCAAAAGCCATTGTTCAGACACAAATGTTACTAAATTGCGTCTCAGAGGTAAAGATCCAACAAGATGGGTTGTTCTGTTTGTCTTCACATCCATCAAGTGAAGAGCAAAAGACTTTGAACCTGAAGTTACTAAGTCCTGCAAGGCAGGGTCTGGGCTGACGACTTGGATTTGTTTCTTCCATAACAAGCCAGGTTTGGCCACATGTGCGCCAGACAAACTGCTCAGTGTGCTGGGCACTTAGTAGGTGGTTCTGCCAGTCCTGGCGACCATTGGAACCAGAGCTTGACTGCCCGCTGGCACCGCCTGCCTGCCAGCAACCCCACCCTGGCCGGCAGTGCCTGGTAAGGAGAAGTCAGAGTCAGAGGGAGGCGTCTGGGCAGGAAGGTTGCTCCGGCACCCTGAGGAGAATGTGAAACCTGCCCTTCATAGATAGCTTAAAGATGACTTGTCGATGACGACAATTTACAAAAATATATTTCTGTCGCAGCATCTCCCAATCGCTGGGATTTATGGTTTCATCTCTTACATTTGAAAGTACACCCGCATGCTCTAGCAAATGGGAAAATGTATGAACAATTTGTTGGCTTTTTTTTTATCAAGTTTCCCCAAATATGTAAACTCTGAGAGTGCCTTATTCTTTTTAAATGATCATTCATTTGTCTCCAGACTCTATCTTTTGGCACAATTTATTATTCTCTATTTCAAAAAACTTAAATGCATTTTGCATATTAGCACGTAACTCTTGTTCCTGTCTCCTCAGTTGTGGAAAGGACTGGATTGCTTTTATAAAGAAAAAAATGGCTAATAAAATTGGCCTCAGCACCATTGCTCTGCAATTCTTATGAACAGTAAAGTGGTACTTACCGTCATTGATGTTAAAAGCTATTTCTAAATTATGGTGCCATTTATTATCTCTAGTGTCCAAAGTAAGTTTAAATGATGCTTATAATTCATGTTTTACCAAATTTCCTTTTCCCCCCGAGGATACCTCTGATTAACTTATGCACATTAAAGCGCTTTTTAAATTCTTCTTTTATTGCCATTATGCTCTGAAAATCTCAGCGATTCTCAAAAATGGGTAATAAACTTGAGATAAAATGCTGCAGTTTTAGATCAATGCTGACATATCACTGTGGTGATTTCTACAGAGCTAAAGTGATAATGCTTCATATTTACGGAATATATACTAGGTTATTACTACAGTATTACCATTTTGTTCTAAGATGAAATGAGTAATTTACCAATTTATTAAACAGTTACATTTAAGTATTGCTTAGGACATTACCACCCCAATCTGTTTACTTAGCTTGAAGAGTTACCATTAAGATACCCTGTTTATTTAGGTAAAATTTGTAATCATCATGCCTTCCATTAACCAACTTATTTTTCTGCAAGGCTAATTGTCTGGAAATGAGTTTCTTCTTATTTACTGTGCTACATTCTGCTTAGCTGGCTAAAAACGTCACCCCAGCAAGAAGTGCTAGGGAAATTAATAATACATACAGAGAACAGTTTTAATTAGTATAATACCAAATGTTAATAAAAGATTTATGACACCGTTAAAAAGTTCTAACAGAAGAGGTCTTAACAGCTCCGGGCTCAATTTGTCAGGAGAGGGCTACCGTGGCTGGGCCTGTCGGGGAAGGCCAGATTTGGGTAATTCCCAGGAGCTGCTGGGGTCCCTGGGAGCATAGGCAGGAGGTGAGTGAGTGGCTCTGCCTTTAAAAGTGAGTTGCTGGTAGCTGAGCAAAGGGAGTTCTCAGTAAGGAAGAGGAACATGGACATGGATATAGGATGCTAATTCTAACTGAAAAGACACCAAATTTTCTGCAAAGTCACGGAGGAACATAGGTCAGCCTGAGTGACTGACCACCCCCTGCCCACCTTCCTGACATTTCCTAATGACCCCATTTGGCTTTAGTTCCAGCTGGAAACAGGACTCTGAGAAGTTGAACTTCCTTTCACTCAAAAGCTAAAGAAAATGAGTCAACGTGAAACCAGAAATGATATTTTCTGAGTACCTGTTATGTACCATGTGCTTACACACATCTCTTTTAGTCTCCATAGCACTATCCTCAGTTTGCACATCACGGGGTGAAGCCCTTGAAGAGATAAGGTGTCTCCCTGGGCTAGTTCTACAGCTAGTGAATGGAGCAGAATTGGAACTCAGGACTGTGAAAACCCCAGGGCACTTGCTGCTGCCAGGCAGCACCAATTGAGGAGTAAGCAACTTTTATGATATTTACCTGCATCTTGCATCCATGACATCAGCCAAGCCGGCAACAGATAAATAACTGGAGTCTTCCACCTTCATCTGGATGGGTTGGTGCATTTCGACCCAACCTTTTTCCCACTTGCCCTGAAGAGGAGCATTCTTCCTGAGTCCATCTCCCACACTATGACCTGAGCTCTCAAGGGCAGGAGCCATTTCTTACCTCCTTACCGTCTTTAGAGCCTCCAGTCTTGGTACATAGTAGGCCTGTTTAGAGAGCTTCAAAGGAAACAAGGAAGTGAAAGGGAGGGATGAATATAGCTTCCATTTGCAGTGTTTGGAAGAAATATGGAGCCTATATATATATTTTTTTTGGATAGTAGGAACTCATCCCTCTCCTGGCCATCAAGCCCACATGGCCCTAGCCAAAGTATATGGGCTTATTATTGTTGCCAGTTTTTCCAGCTCCCAAGGCCCAAGTTTTAGGAGTAGCAGGAATCCTTTGCATAGTGAGCTGATTCTTCCCTAACATTAGTGATAAAAACTGGCCAAGCCAGTTACTTTCCCAAAATTCTCTCCAATTTGAGAAGCACCAAATCATGGAGCATAAGAGGGCTGATGACTTTTATCCAATCCTTGATTGAAAAAAAAAGTAAAACCAACAAAACTTCTTGGACAGACATTTTCTAGGCTAGGCAGCAAAGAGCTCAGGCTGCTTCTAAAGAAAAAAAAAGTGTCTGAGACCAGGGGCACCCTGTGAGTCTGGCCTGAACACACCATGCTCTTCTTGACTATTCCCCTGAAAAGGAAATGTAACCCTTCAATGGTTAAATTATTGTACGTGCATAGAGTGGAATATTACTCAGCCACAAAAAGGGATGAAGTACCCATATATACAAGAGCTTGGGTGAACCTCAAAAACATGCTAAATGAAAGAAGCCAGAGGTCACATATGGCATGATTTCATTTATATGAACATTCAGAAAAAAGTAAATCCATAGAGACAGAACAGAGATAAGTAGTTGCCATGGGGCAGAGGACAGAGGAATTGGGTATTTTTCTAGGGTGATGAAAATGTATTGAAACATTTTCAAAATCTAGTACATTTGTGGTTTGTACATTACAAATGCACAAAATACCACTGAACTGTTACACATTAAAATAATTATATATTATATGAACGTCAGTGTTTTAAATAAAGGAATACTAGTCTAGGTGTCTAAAGCTACAGCAGTGGCTATGATGGGAAATGTTGGAAATGACCAGATGCCCAGCAATTAGTTATATAAAAGAAAAACCTTGATAGTCTGGAATGAAAGGCAGCTATCAATAAGAAAGTGGAATACTGGGCCCTCCCTGGTGGCGCAATGGGTTAGGATGCAGCACTACAAGCAAGCCACAGCCTCTTTAGTGTGAGTTTGATCCCCAGCCCTGGAAGTGACCCACATGCGTGGCCTGGACTGCCCACTGCACTCCTCAGCAGTGTACTTCATCGATCTGCCTGTTCTTCTCCCCACTTTGTGTCTGGTGAAGCCTCTTACTGCCCCTACACCTCTGGCTTGTAACCCAGTTCTGTATGTTAAATAAATAAATCTTAAAAAAAAAAAGTGGTATATTGCTAGAGAGTGACATGGAAGGCTCTCCATGTCATACATTAGGTGAAACAGCTTAGATGTAAAATAATACGTTTGGCTTGTTGGAAAAGTAACGACGCATTTCTGTATAGAAAACAGAAAAAATACTTCATGGCTTTTCTGACAACCAATATATTATATCCCATAAAGAAATCAAATGTGCCTGATTTGGGCATAGGACAAGAAGTCTGAAAGGATAGCAATGAGCGGTCAGGTGACACCTGAGGAAGAATGTCCAGTGGGAGGTGATTTCACTTTTTACTGGATCTCATTGTCATCTGCAAAAAGTTAAAGATAGCTTGGAAATAAATATGCTTGTAATTAAAAGTTATAACAACGTTTACGATGCATAGGAGTTATAAGGGGAAAAGAAAGTGACCTTTAGTCCTGCTACCGAAATATTTTACTAATTTCTATGGTTCAAAGTATTCTGGAGCTTTTTGTTTGTTTGTTTTTAACATAGAGGACACAGGTGAAAACAAAAACTCTAAAGCCCCTGTAAGGCGTCAAATGATGAAACTTTGGACTAAGCAGGGTTTTCCTTAGTCTCTTCTGAGTTGCTGCTGATGAAGATGAGAGGAATTTGCCATGTTTTCAACTCCCATTTTTAAAAAGATTTAAAATCCTACTGCATTTCCCTACAATTTTCAGAACCCAGCATGGAGAGGTTGAATCTGAAACATTTATAAGACAAAATGGCTGTTATGTGTGCAAAGCGCACGGGTCTTTTTAGCTAAGCAACTCCCAGGACGAATGTCCAACGAAACCTTTTTATCTCAATTATTGTGATGTTTCAGAATGTATTTTTACCCTGAATGATTTGGATAATTATCTCAATCTTTCACTTTGTTTTGACCAGCTTTGTAGACTGATTTGAGTTCAGGAGGGGTATCAGTTACTTCAACTAAATATTCTTTCGAATTCATGAAGCCAATGCCCAAGGTTATTCCTTGTGGATAGTTTTCTTCAAACACAATCAAGATTTTAATTCTCTCTGTATTTTTTAAAAATCCTTTTTCAAAAGGTAGCAATCTGGGAGGGTGGAATCAAAGTGATGATACCGGACTGTTTGTGTGTTTTGTGTGTGAGCGTATGTACTTACCTATACTATGATGTCCTTCCTGTCAAATTTTTGAGGCAGAAGGCAGAGCTAATTTTTCTCTCTTATTTGCAGTGTATTATTCTGTGAACCCTAAATAATTAATAAGGAGGTCCCTTTCCATAATTAAAATGGATGTCCCTCCACATCAATGCTGATAGCTTTTCCAGTAATAAGTGAATTTAGATACACTAAGTGAGGGCTATATTTACTCGTCCTAGACAGGTTTCTGTGCAGAGTGTGGGTACAGGGGCTGGTGGGAGACACAAGGTGCTGTCAGTGGAGATGAAAGAGAGCAGAGGGGACTCAAGTCTGGGAGATTCCCTGGAGAAAAGCCACTGCCTAGACCCACGGCGCTCCTCCAACAAGTGATGAACCAGCATGGAAAGGCAATTTTGAGTAGGAAGTTTGAAAACATAACCTGGTGAATTTGGAATCTTTTGAGTTTCCGCTCTTATTTTAGCCCCCAACCCCAGCCTGTCACCTTCTTTGTAACGTCTGTTTTATTTTCCTGCCATCGAAATCTTCCTGGGTCAGAACTTTCCAGGTGTGGTCAATGTCTTATCAATATAAAAGTCAGTCCATCCATTTTTGGGTTCAACCAACACCTCCTCCTCCTGGACCGTGGGCCCTGCTCTGTGGCTGATGCTGGAGACAGGACAATAACAGGCTCCCTGTGCTGGAGGAGGCACGGGGGAAGAGGGGTACAGCTCAATGGAAAAGAGATCCCTGAAGGGACTGCACTCAGAGGGACCCTGGAGAGCAGGTTCAGCTCAAGTGGCTGGGTTGACTATGCAGGAGGGACTAGGGTCGGTTCAGGACCACAGAGGGAAGCCTCCCCAATGGAGAATCACCCCAAGAATGGGAATGGGATAAGTATTCAGGGACAGCAAGTAAAAGAGGAGCTAGATGGTGGAGGTGAGGGTCCACTGCTTAGGCTGCTTGGGACCTAAGACCTCAACTTCTGTGAAAGCAACAGGGGAAGGGCTTTCTGGAAGGGCTTGGGGCAGGGGAGGAGGGTGTGGAGTTTACAGAAGTGTCATGGAGGAGGAGGAAGAGGAGGTTCAGAGGCATCGGGGATCTAAAGACTCAGGCTATAAAATAGGGGTTCTGAGAAGGAGGAAAAGTGCTGAGCTCCAGAAAGCACCTCCAAATGAGGCAGCTCTGAAGAGAGAGGGGACACGGGTGGCCGCGTCAGAGCAACCCAGACCAGGGGGGTGAAGTGGGAGGCTTGCAGCCCCGCCCTCCCTGAGTGTTCAAGTTACCCCGGGGAGGGCGGCAGTGGTGAAAATGAGATCCAGGGGTTCACATCCCAGCGCCTCTATCTGGTAGCTCTGTGATGGGGGGCGGGGGAAACAAATTAACCTAACCTCTCTGAACTCTCCCTGTTACTGGGGCAGGACACCTGCTTGGCGGGTGTCTTACCCACCACATCCTAGCTGCTCCTTAAGTAGTCAGGACGTGATTACCGGGAGGTGACTTGGGCGTTCTGCAAATGCGCATGCGGAGTCGGCCACACAGGGGCGCGCTGACTGCGCCCGGAGCCAGAGCTGGGCGCGGGTGGGCGCCCTGGGAGGAGCTCACCACCGAGCCCCTCCGGAACGACCTTCAACCTAGAGGAAAGAGCTACAGACTAGTCTGGAGGCAGTCACTTCCAAGCAGACTCTTGTCAAGAGAAAAAAAGAAAACAAAGGGCGGGGCTTGGGGGACGAAGAGCATCTCGGATCTGGCAAAAATACCAGAGACCACAGATGCATTTGCAAGCCTGGCCCCCGCTGCTCGCCCTGTCTGTCTCCCTCTGGCCTCCTTCACTAGGTCTTGGCTTTGATATCGCCAGCTGACTCCAGAAAGGCGACAGGCGACTGGGAGCGGTTGGACATCAGGCGAGGAGGCAGCGGTTAGCTCTGGAAAAGGGGCAAGAGGGTGTCTTGAAGAGTACCAAGTTCTGAGCTCCCCAAGACGAAAGGGCTAACCCATCCAAAGTTTGAAAGGTTTCCTGTTTGTTTGTTTTTAAGCAGCCTTTGCTGCTAAAGATGTAGGTCTATTTATTTGACTCATTTAGAACATGTTCAGTGCTCAAAGATCTCTAGGAAGATGTTTCCAGTAAGAAAATTACCATTTAAATTGAACTCCAGCACCCAATACTTCCCTTAAGAAAAAAAAAAAAAATGCACTGCCTCCTGCAAAAGTGGATCTTTAGGGAACTTGGGATGGCAGGAATACACACTTCCCTGAGTGAGCTTGTGGCTACCACACTGGGGACAGAAAGGCAGTGTTAAGGGCGGAGAGGTCAGCACACTAGCTTTCTGAAAAGTGGGTGCATTAAGTTCGTGGAAGACTAGAAACGTCTCTACAGAGAAACTATTACAACATAGAGGTCCGCGTGGCCACACCTACCCAGTGTATAATACGTATTGCACAAGAAATCTGGCAAAGATGCCTGGATTCCTCAGGTCCTCAAGCTGCTCCTTCCCTCCTTGCTTCTATGTAGAGGCTCCCCCAGCAGGACCCCCCCCCACTGCACTACACCCCCCCATCCCAGGACCCCCAGTGAACAGTGAGCAACATCCTTGATCTTCCACTCACAGGGTAACACTAACTGTGTTTACCACAACCTTAGCTTCCGAATAAACCATGTCAGAGCAAACCAACACTGGTGACTGATGACACTGACTTCCTCACCCTGTGTTCATGCTGGAGGGGTGCTGCTGTCCATGTGAGCTTATGTGAACCTTTCAAATCATGGGCACAAGGGGGTGAGTACTAAAGACTGGGGCAGCTCCTGAGGTGGCCTTCCCCCCGAGGGTCACCCAGGCCCCTCAGCCTAAAGGCTGCTCCCCTGCCACGGGAGCCCTCCAAGTGGGGAGAATTTCAAAACCCAACCCGAAAACCCGGGAACAGCTCCCCCAGCTGACTGAAGTACAGTCTGCTTCCAGGAACCAAGGCTGGGCAGGGAGCTGGGCGAGTAGCAGTGGGCGGAGAGATGTGGGTGAGCATCACCTAGCGGTCTGAAGCTCCGCTGCCCTCAGTGGGGCCACTCCTACGAATCGAATGGCCTTTCCTTCTTGTCTCACCGCCTCCCCCCATCTCTTGCCAGTGCCCCTGGTCCACTGCCAAATCACTGCATACACGCAGAGCCTTGTCTTGGAGTCTGCTTTTGGGGAACCTGAACCAACATGCCGAGCTCTAACCACAGCAGGTTCCTAGGGTTTAACTAATCATTTTTGATTTGACAACCTAAGCTGTCTAACCTCCATTCACCCAACATATCCGTGTCTATGAAGATACAGGCTGGGTGTAAGAGCTGTTTGAGATTTCCTTTTTTTTTTTACATGTGTGTTTTCCTGTCTCAAATTTCTCACTTTTAATGAGTATTTGATAATCCATTGTTCTGTTCTAGCCCCATGCAGGGCTGGCTTGATAAATGCACAAATTGTGCAACCTTCATGGGCATATAATCTCATACTCAGATGGGTCTTCCCCTCTGCTTAATGTGCTGTTGTCATCTTGGGGATTTTTTAAAATTATTTTTTGAACCAAGGGTTCCACATTTTTATTTTGCAGTGGTTCTGTAGTACAATTCAGACTACTCTTAAGCATGACTCCAACCAACTTTCTGCCTCTGTAAATAAGTCAATGCTAACATTCAAGAAAGAGAATATTAGATAATTAGCCAGGACAAAAACTTTTGATAATAGATTATGGTAGCAAGAGTGGGACAAACAGACATTCTCCTGCACTGTTATCGGGAGAGCTAACTGTTCAGACTCTCTGCAGTGCAAATGACAGTATCCACTGTAATTAAAAATGCTCATTTCCTTTAACTGAATGATTACACAAATAGGCTTTTATCCAACAGATACACTTCCATGTCGGTACAAAGAAGTGCATACAAGGTAATTCACTGCAGCACTCTTTTAAAAAAAAGCAACTGATTATAAATAACCTAAATGAATCCTGATTCAATAACAATTGTGGAATACTATGGAAGCATTAAAAGTAGATTGATGCATAATAATGTCCAGATGGAAAGTGAAAAAGCAAGATACAGAATGGTGGGCATGATAGCTTACATTGTTATTTTTTAAAAAAAAGATGAGAAGCAGGCCATCCCTGGTGGTTCAGTGGGTTAAAGCACAGCACTTAGAAGCTAAAACCACTTCAGCATGAGTTCGATCCCCGCCCCACCCCCCACCCTTGCCTGGGAGGTAACCCACATGGTGCAGCAGACCTCTCCTAACCACCTGCTGCAGCCCTCAGCAGTGTATTTCATCAGACAGCTAGTTCTGCTCCCCATTCTGTCTCTGGTGAATCCTCTCACCTCCCACATCTCTAGCCTGTACTCCAGTTCTTATATGCATAAACAAATAAATCTTTTTTTTAAAAAATAAGAATGTATAAAGGGACCCTGTCTTTTTCTCTTTCCTGCCAGGAAACTCAGAGACAAATTCTAAGTTCAATGGTATGTCAGCCATGAGAACCATAGGGTCAATGCTTTTCTTTCCCTTGGCTAGATTTTACACTTGGGTTACGTGTTTTTTGGCCCATCATTACTATATTTTCATTCTCACATGCTTTTATTGTAATGAGTAAGAGAATAATTGCATTTCAACTAATGGTTTTTCTTTCCAGTATTTGGGGCCGACAAGACCTAGTGGCATCCTTGTCTCTAGGGAAGGGATTTCACTTTAGGTGAAACCCCAAGCTCTGAGGGATTCTGGCCTAAGGAACAGATTAGGGGGCAGGGTGGCAATGACTGATACAGAGCAAAGCTGGCTAAAGCTTCTCAGGCTGGAGAAGGAAGCAAGCAAATGTTGAGCGTAACAGAAGAGCAGAAAACCCAGACTGCAGGGAGAAATTTGCCCCAGGGGAAGCCTGGGTCCTACTTCCTACTCAAAAATAGAGAAAGTACAAGTCCTGTGGTAGAAACTGCCTGCAGTTAGACAGATGGGGCCTGAGACCACCTCCAGAGCACCCTGTACCACAGAGGGCACAGAAGCTATGAACATGACTTCCCTGTACCTCAGGAAGGGAGTCTGGTGGCTTCAGAGAGCTATTGGGGGTGGGGGGATGACCACATTGGGGTTGATAATGACTGTGTGACAGTGTCCTTCCCTGGGCCAGGACCAAGCTTAGGTGGTCATCACCAGATGCCAGCATGCATGGACAGTAGCCGAGGACAGTGCCTGGCTTGCTTCCATGCCCCATAGCCCCCAGGAATTGAGAGCAACCCCGGGAAACCATGCCTTGACTGAGATGAACTTTCTACCATCTGGCAGAATGCTCTCGTTTGACACTGAGTGGCCTTATAGAGAAACAGTAACAAATCCCACAAGCTCAGGTTTGCAGTTTGTGGGCTGCTGTGCCCCTCCATGGAATGCAAAGGAGAAACAAATGAAGAAAGCAGCAAAGACCTCATTCTAAAATGAATCCTTTCTGGGCCCTTCTTTACGGAGAAATCCTCAGATGAATGGTGCCCTTAGAAACCCTGGGATGGTTCCCTCAGATGAGGGTAGAATTTTCATTCTTGGGATACAACTCGATCCACCTTTTGATGGGCCAGGAAGTGGTCTGACTCACTTCCTCAGCCTTCCTCAGTAACAGAATGCTTTCTGAACAGACTGGAGCTGCCACTGAGCACAGAAAATAGATGACCTGGAAGCTTCCCAGGTGCTGCAGGAAGGCAGTGGCCTCTTAACCATGATTTTTGGCCTTCATAACTAATGTCAGTCTTAAATGCTCTTTGGAATAACAAATGAATGTGTGTCTGATTCTGAAAGCCTTTGCTACCTGCACTCCCAAGCTTTATTATTTTGCAGATGGAGACTGGTTTAGTCATCTGCGGCAAGTCATCTTAGCGGTCTGACCCACTGTTCCTTTACCTGTCTTTCAAATGAGCAGAAGAGTAATTTCTTCATGGGGGACGGATGCAGAGCAGATGTTCACAAAGCCCCTTAGGATCACCGGGACAGGATCCTCAGTGGGATTGAGGTGGTTGTTATGTAATAATTTTTCCTTCTAGTTTTGATTAAAAAATGATACATGTGCATCTATGTACACAAATGTGTCGATGGTAATGGGAACCTGCACACTGGAGACACCTGCACACAGACTGGAATGTGGGGAGGGTCTCCCCATAGGCAGGCTCCCTCCCAGCACCAATTGCACAAACACAACAATGAGCAAGGAGCCTCTCTTTTTTAAAGTGAGGTATGGCAGACCCTTGAATGTCACACACTGGTGTTGAGAGGGTGTGGAGGAGAGCCGGGCTCCCCGGCCGCTGTGCAGTAGACTCTAGTGCCCTCTGCTGGCACTTGGGAAGCCCACGCCATCCTGCTGCAAACAAGGAAACCTGACCTCTCGCCATTGCTCAAAAACTTCCTGCCTGAATTTGGCCCTGTTTCCAGTTATTTGGATTGGAAGTCCACTATCCCCCAAGGACCCTGCAGTGTCTGGTTACTTCAGCCTCAGTGTCACCCTGCAGATGAGATCGGTGTGTCTCAGAATAGAAAAGCAAACTGACCAAATACCAGGGACTCTGGGGATGAAAAGAGAGCTGGAGAATTTTGGAGAGATCTTTAAGAGGGTCAGTGGTGCTGGATCTGGATTTGATAAAGCTTCCGGCTGTTGAGAGTTATTTGTTCTTTTTTAACACTTGCTTTAATTTTATTGTTGTCTGTCAAGCAAGGCCAGGCAAGGCCCCCAAATTGGCCTGGACTGTGGCAAGCTTCCTGCCTCTCTGTAACACCTGGTGTGGCCCAAAGATCGAGTGTTCATTTACTCGGTAAGTGAAAAGGATATTTACCCATTAATTTCAACTCCAGTGCTCCAAGCCCCATTATGGCACAGTTAATATAATCTCACTTTAGATGACACTCGGAGGAGCAGGAAGACAATTTGTGGGGGGAAAGGAATAAGAGGCAGCGCACATTTAACGGGAATGTTAATATTTACTCATGGTGGTACTTGGAATCTGGGAGAATGTGCAGTCACTAAGTGGGGATTACATCTTCAATTAAGTAGTGGTAGCGGGGGAGTTAGTGATGTTTCACAGAGGGAAACCGCCGAAATCATACTTTAAGGAGAATAATTTTTTTAAAAGCTACAAAAAAATTGAAATAAAAGCCCGAGGGAAAAAAATAGAAGGAACATTTCTGTTTAGGGAATCCTAATATTTTGGCTGAACACATTATGTAAAATTAAATACTATTTTAAACCAAGGAGATATAATATCTAATTAAGTTTTTGTGGTTGATGGGCTTAGAGAGGATTGTGAATGTTGCATCCATTGAATTGAAAGAAGTAGAAAAATTAAATAACACTGTTCTGTAGTGACTTTCACCCAGATATACAAGCAGACTTCCATATTCCGCTTTTACTCTGCCCCCTACCTAGAACTCACTGAAGACATGAAAGAGAAAATGAGAATGTGCGAGATGAGCTCATTAAGCCTTCTAAAGGCCCCGAAGAGCAGGAATCAAGAGTTGTTAGCCTCGTTTCTGAGTTGCGACCACGGGGCTCTGAGCGGCCAAGGGACTCTCATCCAGGGTCATTTCGTGAGTCTGTGGTTGGGGGGAGACAGAGCCACCATCTTCCAAGTGCACCTAGAACTTCTGCCCCCACGATTTTCTGCCCTGCGGTAAGAACGTCCAACTTGAGGGTGCGGAGGCTTCCGTTATTGATCACAATTACCAGGAAGCACTAAGATTTTAAGGCTATTTGGAGTTTTGGAGAAATTTCAGTTTAAGGTGTATAGAAATCAGAGATGGGAGATGAGTTTTAAAAGAATGTTGATTTTTAAGACTATGCATTAGGCATTTTCAATTTACTTTATGATTTTTTTTAATAGGAAATAACGAGATGAGTATGTGGTTTTGCAGTGGGCAATTTTCAAAAAAAAAAAAAAAGTAGCTTTCCGAAACTGAGTAAAATTGAAATACCTATAGCCTCATAGAGGATACCCTAAATGCAAAGACTATTTCAAGCATATCTCATTAGTTCCCCCTTTAAATTCACCATCAAGGGTGTACAAAGAACTAACCTTTCATGTAGAAAAGTTAAAACTTCAGAAATATCTGCTTTGCCTGTAGTTCCTCAGATTTAATATTTCTGGGGAAAAAAGAACTCTCAGGATATCTTCATATTGAATTAAAAACATATGATCAGAAGGCTATTTGAAAGTAGAATATTCAAGTTATAATTTGGCAATAAGGAAGTAGTTTAAATAATTGAAAATGAGGAATGAGCTTCCAGAGTTTGCTCTTTGGTGCTCGTTTTTGTTTCAATTGCCACAAGCCAGAAGCAGGTTTTAAAAATAGATCACCAGAGCTGAGCAAGTGTCTCTGACAGGCACTTGCAGGCAGGATTCTAGAAATTCCAATCATTTAACAAATTGCACCATTAAAAGTCATAATAGGTCTAAAAGCCATTCTTAAAAGAACTTACTAAGTAATTTGACCTACATAATCATCTTGTTAAATTCATTTGATATCATGAGACAGTTAGTGAAATATGCATAGTGCATTATATTAAAGAGAAAAGTACCCTTCAATTGGTATCTGATGTGCACTTTGCAATGGCAGCTATTAGTTGTCTATAAAACTCCTAGACATGATTTGATTTGATTTGATTACTGTTATATCATTTTACTTTGTAACATATAGGGGTGGAGATTACAGGTCTGCTATTGCTTACTAGGAAATATTTAACGAAGGATGTTTTATTTATTAGCATAAAGAGACACAGTGGATCATTGGGTGATTAAAGTGATGATGTGGCTGCCACACTTGTCAAAAATATAGCTCTAATTCAATAGCAAGGCGACAGTTAGTCTCTGAGTTGATCTATGCATAAGCAAACCAGCTCTGAAAGCAGGATATTTGCCCACTTAAAAGGATCTTTGTAAATTTCTATAATTGCATATTATCTAAAACAAACAGCAACAACAAACCCACAGAGTGATTTTTCGATTGTGTTTACTCTGTCACGAGAGCCTGTGTTTTATCTTTTGCATTCCTAACATCCCAAATCAATAACAGAGAATGATATTTAATGTTACTAATCTATGTGGGAAACAGTATTTTTTATAAGGACTAAATTGAGAGAAGTCAATAAAGGGGGCAAAAGAAGAAAGGAACAGCATTGGTTGAATGCATGTGTGTGCAGGTTCTGTGCTGAATGTTTCGCAAATACTAGTAGACTTTTAATCTTGCAGAAAGCTGCAAAGTGAATGTAGAAACATAATTAAAAAAACTTTTGATCACATATGTTTTTGTGGTTCTTATGGTTCTTATGTTTAATGTCATTTGAGTCCTCCAGTAATTTGTGTCAACCTCTTAAACTTATTAGGAGGAAAAGTAGCTACTAGCACTTTGCCAGTGAAGACATTTACGATAATTTGTGTCCACATATTATCTATGCTTAAACTCTTGATATTGGAATGATAAGAATTTTGCTCTCCATATATTTGGGCACAAAACATATTCTTCCTGAAATATCAGGCTTTTGCTAATCATTGTGCATTTATAGAAATCTCATGAAATCATAAACTATCATGTACATTATCTGTTTCTTCTTAAGTATTGGTTCAGTGAATTTTTTGTATTTCAGGACAACTTCAGTGCTATTTCAAGGCAAAATATTATGGAATATTGTTTGTTTTAGTTTACAAGGTATACACTTGTCTCAATTATTTTAATATGTTGTAAGCTGAACATTAGAAACCGTTCCTGGGCTTGAGGAGCAGCTAGTTTCACAGCGCCCTCTGCTGTTACTTTGTAAGTTTATCACCCTTTTAACTCACTGAGCAGAACTGGGCATGGAGACCAATCTACCCTCCAGGGAAGAGTCCTGACATGTCTTTGTTAGCCTTTAGGGTTCAGAACTTGAATACTTGTGTGATTATGAACACACATACTAGAAGGTTCCAGGAACCAACATGCTGTAGCTAAACTCCCAGGGATTCTCTTTCGAGCCCTCCTCTCCTTGCAGGTCTGGATTTCCTGTATCCAGCTGTCTGGAGAATACCTAATGGATGTTCTACATTTTGCATCTCTGACACAGACCTTTTGTGTCTCCACACCCAGTCCAAAGTGGATTACCCTATTCCTGGATGACCTCTGTTCACAGTCACCACTCAGTCACTCAGTCCCTAAATCAAGGAGTTGACTATAGTTCTCTCTCTCACCCAACACATAGTAGGCCCTTCATAAATATTTACTGAACAGATTAATGAATAAGGAAACTGAGATAGGAAGCAAAATTTCAATATATTCATTTACCATGAAAAGCGAAGAGGCATCTGTGACTACTGGAATAACATCACCACCTTATTTCCAGGTAGGGAGGCTGACATGGAGCAATCACAGCAGTTTATATTTTGTTGACCATACTCATCTAGGCAGGATAGAATTGGTTGCAACTCAATAGCCTCTGTTTGACAGAACAGGGGAACAGGAATCTGGTTTAGGTTTCTAAGTTATAATCACATCCTTTGCACTATGAAATTATATGTTCGTTACATCATTGACCCTCGAGCAATACAGGTTTGAACAGGATTTTTTTCTATCTGCAGGCTCCGTGGCCACAGATTCAGATACTGAGGATACCCATAGTGGGCTATGATGGACTTGAGTATCCACAGATTTGGGTATGGGAGGATGTCCTGAAGCCCATTTCCCAGGGATGCCAAGAGTTAACTGTAGTTAAGTTTGAGGGGAGTTAACAGTTACACTGGGATTTTCTACTGGACGGGTCAACGCCCATTTTTTCAAGGGTCACTGGAGTTCCTTGGAGTTGTAGCTAATATACCCACTAATTTGTTCCCAGTTCATTCAGGATGTCTCTTCTTTCAGGCAGCTCATCTGTGCTATGTGTGCTGAAAAACTTTTGTAGCCCTTTGACCACTAATCTTTACCAGTCAAACATGCTAATCAAAATTTGGCCTACTTGCAAGTCAAAGTATTTTCTAAATTATCTTGGTGACTTTGATTTAAATAGATAAGCCTTTCAAGGTGATATACACACATCATACACATTTGATAAAACAGATAATTCAAAAAAATTAATACCAGGTTATCTTACCCTCCACGATGATAAAATTATCATTTTGATATATTTTTTAAAAGATTTGTTTATTCATACAGAACTGGGGTACAGGCCAGAGGTGCAGGGGCAGTGAGAGGATTCACCAGAGACAGAGTGGGGAGCAGAACTGGCAGATTGACGAAGTACACTGCTGAGGGGAGTGGTGGGCGGGGCAGGAAAGGTGTGCGAGGCTGTGTGGGTCACCTCCCGCCTCGATCGAACTCATGCTGAAGTGGATTTAGCTTCTTAGTGTTGTGCTTTAACCCTCTGCGCCATCAGGGAGGGTCCTTGATGTTTTGTTGTTGTTGTTGTTGTTTGAAGTTTATTTTTTAGAGCGATTTTAGGTAAAGGAATCAGAATAAGGCATTTGTTACAATCAGTGACTCTACATTGACTCAAAGCTGTAATATCTCAAACAAATCAAAGCCTATAAAAGAAAGGTCAGAGTTGTTTTGAAGAAAAGACTTATAAGATCAAACAACCACATAAGTAGGCCTTGTTTGGATTCTGAATCAAATCAGCTGTATTTTTTAATATTGACCAGTTACCTCATAGCTGCAGATCTTTTTCCATTTACGGTGGGATTATACCCCAATAAACTCATCATAAATTGAAACTATCATAAGTTGAAATGTTAATGGAGAGTTGTACCACTGCCCAGCATCCTGACAAAACATGGTACTCAAGTTCCCTCCAACACTTGCCACTTTCACAACATGGTAATGTAGAAAAATCCTAAATTGAATCATCATCCCTGGAGACTGTCTATAGTTGAAGAAATGAGATCCATGATCACAAGTTTTATAGGTAATACTATTACCCTCTCTCTCTTTCCCCTAATATATTATACAGAACAAGTTATAAGATTTAACGTATAGTGATAGTAAACTTGCTCATCTAGTATATAAAGTATACAACATCAGCATGTGATTAGAGAAGAGGAAGCAACATCACTTAGAGAAGGATGCAGTGAGATTTGGGTCTCCTTTTTGTGATAAGCTAATTGTTTGTATGAGTCTATCAGGAGAGATGCTGGCTTTGGCAATTATTTTCATTTGAAAAATTAATTGACAGACTACCTATATTGCTTCCATGTTGCCCAAGGGGTGGACTGTGGTAGGTATTATAGATTAACTCATTCAGCTCCATTCCCACCACTTTGTATTATGTCTTGCTGCCTGTTAAAAGATGGAAAGCAAAATTCTACATGCCCTGATAACTGGAATTTTTCTAGCTAGACCATATGAAATTTGGACAACAAAAATTGGTATTATGAGGGGAAAAGCGTAATTCTGCTGTTTCTACTAACAGGCAGGTTCATAGAGGTATCTGGAGTTTCCACTGCATTTGTAGTAGAAGACCCAGGGTCTAATTCCAGTTCCATGAGAGTTCAGATGAATTCATTTTGATAATATAAATCAGGACATGGGCACCATGACCCAGAAGCTGCAACTATAATGAGAACTTTCTTATTCTCCATTTCCACACTGTGGTAGAGGTAACTCCATGGGAGAGTCAGTTCTAGAGTGTTACTCTGGAATTCATTACCAGGAGTTCAGCTCTTCCAAATCTAATGATTTCATAGTAACTAACAACAAATCTATTTCCAGCTAGAGTAGATTCTATTATCTACAGTGGAACCTTGACCAATATAACTGGCAATACCCAGAGTTAGTGAGACCTCAAGCAACCAGCCTCTTCACATCATGCTGATTGAAATATAGATCAATAGACTCAGTGTGATGTTTCTGGGTCTTAAAAAAATTCTTCTCGGGCCCTCCCTGGTGGTGCAGCAGGTTAAAGCACAGCACTGAGAAGCTAAAGCCACTTCCGCATGAGTTCGATTCCCTCCTGCCCTGGAGGTGACCACATGGCGTGGCAGACCTCTCCTGACCCACCCGCTGCTCCCCTCAGTACTTCGTCGATCTGCCTGTTCTGCTCCCCACTCTGTCTCTGGTGAATCTTCTCACCATCTGCATCTCTGGCATGCACCCCAATTCTGTACGAATAAATAAATCTTTAAAAAAAAATTCTTCTCCTTTGGTTCTATAATTTACTTCTGGAGATGTATCTTAAGGAATTAATCAGAGATGCACTCAAAGGTTTGGAATACATACAAACAATGATAATATTTGGCAGTTGTTAAAAAATAATGTTTTAAACCACCATAAATGACATGGGTAAATATTCACAGTGTCATATTAAATGAAAAAAGACAGTCTACATACATAACATTTCAATATTACAGATGAAATGACATAATGTTTTGGACTTGTTTCAAGATACTTAGCCAAAAAAAAAAAAAAAGCAGCAGAGGGAGACAGACAAAACTCAGTGGGCATGATGTTGATAATTACTGGAGCCAGGCTTTAAGTATATGGAATGGAAGTTCATTATATTTTTCTCTCTTCTTTTTATGTGTGTTTGAAAGTTTCTGAAATACAAAGTTTTAAACATTTAAAAACTAAAACTAAACAGAAAATAAAATTGCATATATAGTGTATCTAGTTTCACAATATTAATATGCATAGATAATGCATGAGAAAGAGGCCCTCCCTGGTGGTACAACAGGTTATAGCACAGCAATATGAAGTGATATGTAGCCACTGCAGCACCAGTTTGATTCCCAACCAGGGAAGTGACCCACATGGCGCGGCAGACCTCCCCAGTCCCGCCTGCTGCTCTCGTCAGCAGTGCATTTCAGTCAGTCTGCCTGTTTTGCTCCCCACTCTGTCTCTGGTGCATCCTCTTACCCTCCCCACATCTGTGGCCTATACCCCAGTTCTTGTATAAATAACTAAATAAATCTTAAATAAAGAAAGAGACTAAAAAATACATCAAGATAGGTCCTCCCTGATGGAGCAAGAGTTTAAGTCTCAGCACTATCAAGACATCACCAGCCACTGCTGCCTGACTTTGCTCTCAGGCCAGCGAGTTAACCCATATGGCACAACAGATCTCTCCTTTCTCTCCTGCTGCGCCCCTCTGCATTGTATTTCAGTGGATCTGCTTATTGTTCTCCCCACTCTTTCTGGTGAATGCTCTTACCTCTGTACCTCTGGCCTACACCCCAGTTCTTGTGTGCATAAATGGCTCACTACAAGATACTGGTTTACATTAGGGTTCATTATTAATATTATATTTTCTATGTGTAAAAAATTACATCAAGATCAAAATATTAGTGGTTGCTGTAAGAGGGTGAACAGCAGACCACAGAGGATTTTTAGGGGAGTGAAACTACTCTGTGTGATATTGTTTCAGTAAATACAACTCATCATATGTTTGTCCAAACACATAGAAAATACAATATTGGCCTTCCCTGGTGGTGCAGCAGGTTAAAGCACAGCACTGAGAAGCTAGAGCCAGGTCCGCATGAGTTCGATTCCCGCCTGCCCCGGAGGTGACCACATGGCGTGGCAGACCTCTCCTGACCCGCCTGCTGCTCCCCTCAGCAGTGTACTTCCTCGATCTGCCTGTTCTGCTCCCCACTCTGTCTCTGGTGAAGCCTCTGGCCTGTACTCCAGTTCTGTATGTATAAATAAATCAAACTTTAAAAAAAAAAAAGAAAATACAATATTAATGGCGAACCCTAATGTAAACTAGTACCAAACCATAAGCTGTTTCTCAAAATAGTTACCCACAGCAAATCATATACCTTTGCGGTGAACTGTTTACAGGGGCCAGCGTCTCCATGTGGCTTCCCTACATTCCATGGATGCACCACCTTTGCATATTCAGGGTCATTGCCCTCCTGGTGGGACAGCTTCTCTGCCTGGATCAGCTGCACAACTGTCACCTGTGCCAGGCCCTACTGAAATGTGGCAGCCTTTTGGATTGCTCAGTAGTATACTAGAATAGCATGGCCAAATGAGATATTTGTAGCCTCTAAAATAGAGGTTCATCTAGAGTTTGTGCATCTTTCCTGGTGGCAGAAAGGGACAGGTAAAGAACTTGCCCTTCATCTTGAAAGGGATATGTCAGGATGTCCCAGACCACTGAACCCCTACAAGTTTCACTGAGAGGACCCGTCACTTTTAGAAATGGGACCATACCGAAGACTTAACCACTGCACCCTAAGTTCGATCTCTGGCCATGGGGGCTGACCCACATATGGCACAGCAGACCTCTGCCTACTGCTCCCCCAGAAGTGTATTTCAGTAGATCTGCTTACTTTTATCCCTTCCATATACCTTCACAGGAAATGATCTCTCTTTATTTCTAACAGGTGAACACAGGTGAGATGTATGGGTTGAGTTTCACTCCCTAAGAGGAGACAGTCTGTCAGGTAATCATTACCTGTTCACTCCCAGTAGCAGAGAGGTAGCTGCAGGGACTCAGGAAGCAGGCAGAGATCTGCCTCTCCCTTTCACTAGCTATGTTATTATTATTTTTAAAGATTTATTTATTTATGCATACAGAACTGGGGTAAAAGCCAGAGGTGCAGGGGCAGTGGGGGGATTCACCAGAGACAGAGTGGGGAGCAGAACAGGCAGATTGATGAAGGACACTGCTGAGGGAGCAGCAGGTGAGACAGGAGAGGTCAGCTGCACCATGTGGGTCACCTCTGGGGCCAGGGATCAAACTCACACTGAAACGGCTACAGCCAGCTTTCAGTGCCGAGTCCTAATCCACTGTGCCACCAGGGAGGGCCCTGTGTCTGTATGTTTAATAGGAATAATCTTAATGCTATATTCACCTGGGTGGGAGAATTGTTATGGAGTGAATTGTATTCTCCAAAAATTTCTGTGCTCAGTATATATAGTGGTTCACAATGGAACCATATTTGGGAATAGGATTGTTGAAGATACAATTACTTAAGTTAAAATACAGTTATTTTATACTGATTGAAAAAGATACTTGTACCCCCATGTTTATTGCTGCTTTATTTACAATTGGAAAAACATGGAAGCAGCCCAAATGCCCAAAAGTAGATGACTGGATAAAAAAGATGTGGTACATATATACAATGGAATATTACTCAGCGACCAAAAAAGAGAAACACATGTCTTTTGCAGCAACTTGGATGGAGCTGGAAAAGATCATGTTTAGTGAGATAAGCCAGAAAGAGAAAGAAAAATACCGGATGGTTTCACTCATAGCAGGAGTATAATGGACCAGGTGGAAAATAACAAAAATAGTGAACAACCATATACCAGAGACATTTTGTGGGGGTGGAGTGGGGAATGGGATCAAAAACGGGGTGGGGGGAGAGAAATGCACAGGATTATGGTGACAGCACATGGGTGACTTGGTGATGGGAAACCCACGGGGATTAC
The DNA here is from genome assembly GCF_000260355.1 of Condylura cristata. Taxonomy (NCBI): domain Eukaryota; kingdom Metazoa; phylum Chordata; class Mammalia; order Eulipotyphla; family Talpidae; genus Condylura; species Condylura cristata. The sequence continues at coordinate 58,042,707 of NW_004567109.1, forward strand.
AATTGAGATGGAAAAAAAATGTACAAAATGATGTAAAAATAAACTTTTGTAATTAAAAAAAAAATACAGTTATTTTGGAGGAAGGTGGGCCCCTAATCCAATATGGTTAAAGTCTTTATTAAAAAGGGAAATTTGGAAATCACATACCCAGGCTGCATGTGAAGATAAGGGCAGAGCTCAGGATGATGCTTCTACAAGTCTAGTCACCTCGCCTGCCAATATCTGGCTCTCAGACTTCAGCCTCTGAAACCACGAGACTGTCCACTTCTTCCGCTGAAGCTACCCAGATGTGGTACTGTGTTACAGCAGCTCTCGCAAACAAATGCAGAGATTAAAATAATTAAATGAAATAGTGCATAATTAGTATTTAGTAGAGAGTGATTGGCACTTAGGAGGTACTTAAAATCTGGTTTCCATATTATTGTTTAGACTAGATGAATAGACTCAAGCAACAATAACCATATCTGCTGGGACAAGCATATTCTGTAGTAACCTCTCTAGTACCTACCCCACACCCTAGAGGACACTGAATTTTCCAACCATGTGACTTGGGTAGAACTGACCCCTTCAGTCCAGGTTGTTTCCTGAGTGACCTACATTCACAGTAACTCCACTTCCCCTCCCACTAGAACTGGATGACAGATGAATAAGACAGTGAGTCAAAGGTCACATAAGATTTCCCAGGCCAAAGATGAGGCTAGGGAGAACCTGTGGCTTGAGATCATCCAACCAGAGAGAATTCCAAGATTTCTTTCACTTGTGAAGAAAGATAATGTCTTCTCCCCTACCCAGCCCCAGCAAACCTGTTCACGTGGGCCTAGGGGAGGATTCCAACCAGCAGTGCAGCTGGCATGGGAAAAGCTTGGAGAATTTCAGTGTCATTGGAGCCCTGAGGATGCTTTCCATACCTACTTACACATGCGTATCAAATCCCACCATAATGCCGCCTTACCTGTTTTCTCTGGCATATTTCTCTGGTAGAGGAAAAGCAGGAAATAGCTTCTTCTTTCTTTCTTTCTTTTTTTCTTTTTTTAAAGATTTATTTATTTATTCATACAGAACTGGGGTACAGGTCAGA
>NW_004567109.1:58044154-58067218 GCF_000260355.1 Condylura cristata
TTTCTGTTACTTTCAAGTACGACAAACTCAACTTTATGGATGCCCAAACTCCAGGGTGATTTAAGTCCGTGCCTCAATTTCTGAAATAGGTGAAAACTTGAAGGTTTGAAAACCTGCAAGAGCAGTGTAGTCTTCTTCCTGTGTCTGAACATGTTTCTTCTACCTCCTCCTTCTCCTACCCCACCTACTCCCGTCTTTTTTCTATTTCTAAGCACATTCTATTCTTTCCCTTCATCCCCCTCCTCCCACTCTGCTGCTGCTGGGTTAAGCCCCAGGGTTAGGATGGAAGGAGGGCTGGGCAGAAGAAAAGCAGGGTCTAACTTGGTGGTGGTGGTGTAATCTGGGGTCCGCACCTCCTGTAGCAGATGCCAAATGCCAACCTTTGGCCTTACGGGGTGCTTTCGTGTCTCCTTGCCGGCCAGGCCTCTAATGTGGCACAGCTGCTGTCTGGGGCATGGTGTCCTCTGGCTGACTTTTCAGAGACTACTGCTCTCAGCATCTCTGAGCTTCGCCATGACTTAACATGGAGTGACTGCCAAGATGGAAAAAGCAAAGCATACATAAAGAGTGTCTGTTGGAGCAAGGAGCAGATGCTGAACTTGTGAATGACATCCTGAAAGAACTCCACGCCCTGACGTTTGTATGAACCACACCCACATCTCCAAGGAGATGAGATCTCGGGCATGGAGGAGTACAACTTCCAGGATGGCAAGAATCTGACTTCCTGAGTGGGGGTGGGGGTGTTGCTGGGGACTGAGTCTTGCCTGGCTTATAACTGAGCACATTCAAGCTCAAGCACTCTTCCCTTTTTTATCTTGACTTGTAACCAGGGACTTGAAGGAGATAAGTGGAGAAGAGATAGGTAGTGACTCTTGGAAGAGACATGGGCAAGAGTCACATGGAGAGGTTGCTCCTGGTCCTTGGCAGAGACACTGGCAGCCCACTATGTCACAAATGAACAACATAGCCATACTGGGAGAGAGGCAACGAAGAACTAATCAAAACAACTTTGGAAAAAGAAAGTTTTGACTATATACTCTAAGGCTAAGTGGGTAAAAAAATCAAGTACAAATATTGTACTTCATTTAGTAGCTTGTTTTCTCATAGATATGGATTAGTATTTCTGAAACTACTTTACCTGTATCGAAGTACATAAGGAAATATACTAGGGACAATGAGAGCCACATTTTCACTAGTTGAGAGGACAGTAACAATAAAGAAAGGAAACAGTGAATAAAACTATAGTTTTGGAATTTGAGAGATTCCAAACACACACAGCATATCCATACACATATACACACTTGTGTTGTAGATGACACCTATGACCAATGAGCACAGCCACTACCTATTCTGGATTTCTACATATGACCTAAAGAAAGGAGCCAAGAATCCTTAGAGAAAGAAATTAACTGATTACAAGACTGGGAAAATACAAGATGAGTGTGGAACAGAAAGTAAGAATTACACACGCACAGAATGATTTGTCAAAAGGGTACAGGTGAGCCCTCCCTGGTGGCGCAATGGGTTTAAGCACAGCACTATGAAGCTGGCTGCAGCTGCTTCAGCATAAGTTCAATTCCCAGCCAGGGAGGTGACCCACCTGGCACAGCAGACCTCTCCTGTCTCACCCACTGCTCCCACAGCAGTGTACTTAGTCAAACTGCCTGTTCTGTTCCCACTCTGTCTCTGGCGAATCCTCTCACTGCCCCTGCACCTCTGGCCTATACCTCAGTTCTGTATGCATAAACAAACAAACAAATAAATAAATCCTTAAAAAAGAAAGAAAAGGGTACCGAGTCATTTGATAGGAGCAATTTGAGCAAGAAAGTCAGTGAGAAGATCATTATGGATTATGGTTATAAACCTTCTGGATATAACCCACAGAATAATATGAGAACCATATGTTCATGCCAACATAAAAAATTGAAAAGATACAGAGATGAGGAGGAAAAGTTACTCTTTACAGTAGAATTCCAACGGAAAATGAGCATAGGAAACCATTATTGGGCAACCACTTGCTAATAACTCTTTTAGGAAAAAATTCTGACTGAAACCTAGATGAGCAAGTAAGATAACAAGAAAAGGGGTATTTACTTAGTCACAAAGATCTTTCTGTTATAGGCTCCACTTTAACCCTTTGCGCCACCAGGAAGGGCCTTCCTCCAGGAAATTATGAGACAATCAGTAATCAGGATCTAACACTTTTGCCTGGCGTGATGCCTCAGGTCAGTGTTGTGGGTCAAATTGAACAGAGCTGCCAGTCCATGAGTTAATTCTGTAGCAGGGGTGGGGGAAGGACTGGCCGGAGGCACAGGGTGATTCTGAATTGAATTCTGGACCAGATAGAGGATGTTCCTGGGACAATGGGTGAAATTCCAATGAGATCTATAGATTAAATAATAGTATCTCAGTGTTAACTTCCTGGTTTAATAATTTTATTATGGTTACTAGAGGAATCTGGAAGAAAGGCTTATAAAAATTCTTTGTCTTATTTTTGGGCCTCCCTGGTAGCTTAAAGTCTCAGTGTTATCAAGCTATCACCAGCCATGAGTTCAATGTATGCAACATGAGCTCATGAGTTAGCACCAGGGCGCTAACCCACATGGTGCAGCAGACCTCTCATGTCTTGCCAGCTGCTCCCCTTAGCAGTGTACATCATCAAATCTGCCTGCTCTTCTCTCTACTCTGTCTCTGGTGAACTCTCTCACACCACCCACCTCTAACTTATTCCAGGCCTACACTCTAGTTCTTTTACATAAAAATAAATAAATAAAAATCTTTTTAAAAAAAGAAATATTTAGGCCCTCCCTGGTGGTGCAGCGGGTTAAAGCACTGCACTAAGAAGCTAAAGCCATTTCCGCATGAGTTCGATCCCCACCTGCCCCGGAGGTGACCACATGGCGTCGCAGACCTCTCCTGACCCACCCGCTGCTCCCCTCAGCAGTGTACTTCGTCTATATGCCTGTTCTGCTCCCCACTCTGTCTCTGGTGAATCCTCTCACCCTCCGCATCTCTGGCCTGTACCCCAGTTCTATATGAATAAATAAATCTTTAAAAAAAAAAAAGGAATACTTAACCCAGCATTTAAATGCTTTTCACGTTTTAGATCTAGTTTTATTTTCAAACACCTGAAGTCACCCATCCTCTCATGGGCAAAAGTCCACCCAAAAGGGATTGGTCCAAAGCAAGGCCTGAAAGCCCACCACAAGCCTAAAGCACCTTCTGGCCGGAACCCATGGAAAAGGATCAGAAATGGCCAGACAAGTCTGGGAAGAAAAGAGCAAAATCAGAATCAATATAAACACTGCCAGAGTCAACCTCCCTACAGGTATTGTTCTAAGGCACCCCAAATCTGTTAAGAGGACAGGGTGGGAGGGGCACGCGTGAAGCCCCAGAAACCTGCCTGCTCTAAGTGGGTTCTGCCATCCGCCACAACAAGACAAAACATATAAAACTTCAATGAAAAGGGATTTTAAATATACAATATGGAACACAAAGAATATAACTCCTAAATCAAACACCTGAAGTTACCCATCCCCTCGTGGGCAAAAGTCAACCGAAAGGGATTGGCCCAAAGCAAGGCCTGAAAGCCCGCCACAAGCCTAAAGCACCTTCTGGCCAGGACCCATGGAAAAGGGTCAGAAATGGCCAGACAAATCTGGGAGGAAAAGAGCAAAATCAAAATCAATATAAACACTTCCATAGTCACCTCCCTACAGCTATCTCACCCAGATCTGCCTTAAGCAGTCAGGGTCAGGAAACAAGCAGTTTCTTCATCAGATGCTTACTGCTCCATGTGGCTTCTTCAGGTCTCCTTCTGGCTTTCCATCCTGCTTCCTTCTTCTCTTCAGATTCCTTCTCTTCTCCCTTTTTTTCTCCTCAGCTCCACCCTACTTCTGGGTGGGGCAGAGAACCTGGAACTTCCCCTTTATCTAGGGACCACCCTATTACACTACTTTTTTTAAAACTCTGATTTTACTTATAGTAACTTCAGGCAAAAGACTAACTACTGGGCCTCCAAATGTCCTGCATTGACTTTTTTTATTTTCTCATTTTCTTTTGCTCACATAGAACAGGGTTTCCCTCCATTGATGTTCCAGAAGTCAGTTCAAATGCCACCTCCACAGAAAGTATCTCCTAGTCCCCTGCTTCTGAGTGCCAGAGCATGGCCGCTGGGCAGCTCTTCTGGCATCTCAAACTTCTTCCCTCCTGTGTTCTTGATATGGATGATTTACTTTCCTACGCTGTTAGCATCATCGGGGGTTTTAATTGTTTTGGTGGATATCTACTTATGCCATTGTACAATTTTACTTCTGTATCAATTAGGAATGGGTTAAGCTGAGACAAGTGGAATTTTCTTCTTTTCTTTCTCATATAGAAAGATGAGAGGAGATATTGCTTATGTTGATTCAAGTGCTCCACGAAGCCATAGAGAACCAGTTGTTTCAATTTACGCTCTGTTATCTTTAGCACATTTGTTTCTATCCTTACAATTCCTGTCTTATGGACATAAAATTATTAATCCTATTCCATAAATCTTGTTTTGGGCAGGATAAAAGGAGATAGGGCAAGAATTAGCCATATTATAATGGACAATAAAAAATAGCTTTTAAAATAACAGCAGTGGGCCCTCCCTGGTGGCACAGCGGGTTAAAGCATAGCACTGAGAAGCTAAAGCCACTTCAGCATGAGTTCAACCCAAGCCCTGGAGGGGACCCACAGGATGTGGCAGACCTCTCCTGATCCGCCCGCTGCTCCCCACAGCAGTGTACTTTTATCAGTCGGCCTGTTCTGCTCCCCACTCTGTCTCTGGTGAATCCTCTCACCACCCCTGCACCTCTGGCCTGTACCCCAGTTGTGCATGCATAAAAAAGTAAATATTTAATAAAATAATAGCAGTATAACAGTTTTGGGCTTTTTTCCCTGATTGGGAAATTTTGGAGGAAATGGCAACATCTAACCTTAATTTTAAAAGAAATGGAACCTATAAGATGGCAAAAAACATTTGTAAACCATATATATGATAAGTGGCCAATATCCAAAATATAAAAAAGACTCATATTAACTCAATAGCAGAAAATCAAGCAGTCTGATTAAGAAATGCAAGGAGCATCTGAACAGATCCAAAGAAGAACTATTTTGCTTGCTATTAATGAATCATGGGAAATACAGACAAAAGCCACAAAGATACCTCATCTTTTTAAAAATTTTTTAAATTTTTATTTTATATATATTTTTAAATTGTTCTTCATTTTGTACTTGATATCTCATCTTATACCTGTTAGAATGTTAGTATCAAAAAGACAAGACATAAAAAATGTTGGTGAGGATGTGGAGAAGGGGAATTCTTGTGTACTGTTGGTAGGAATGTAAGTGGAGCAGTCATGATGGAAAACAGTATGGAGTTACCACAGAATATTAAAAATATTATACAGCAATTTCACTTCTGGGAATGTATCTGGAAGTAAATGAAAACACCATTTTGAAGAGATATCTGTACCAACATGTTCATAGCAGTATTATTCACAATAGCAAAGAAATCTTAGTGTCCATGATAGAGACATATTGATATATCTATACTTATACTGAATTTTCTTCATACACACACACACACAAAGGAATATTAGCCATGAAAAGAAGGAAATCCTCATTTGTGACAACTTGGATGCACCTTGAGTGCATTATTCTAAGTGAAATAAGTCAAATAGAGAAACACAAATCCTATGTGATCTTACTTATATGTGGAAAAGAGAAAAACCCAACTCCTAACTCAGACACAGACAGTAGCTTAGTGTTGCTAGAGTAGGAAGATGGGGGCAGGAGAAATGGTGAAGGTAGTTAAAAGGTACATAATTCCGGTTGTTAAATAAATAAGCCATGGGATATAATGTAAAAAAAAAAAAAAAAAAGCAATGTTCTTAAATTTCTGCTTCTAAGATGGATTAAAAGGCACTGAATTTAAATGTCCATTTTAAGCAACCGAAAAACTGGCAAAACATATTGAAATAACCATTTCTTGACATCACAGCCAATAATGTTTGCAAGAGAAGAAACAAATGATCATCCAAGTGAGTGCTTGGAGTTTTCAGTTCACCGCAAAGGGAGGGGAAATATACAAGTGGAGGCTAGTAGTGATCCTGAACTCAGGAGACAGAATTGACATTTTGAATGGGCGGAAATACCTTTACCTTTAGAATATTGAGGTCAGAGAGCTACACATACACACATAGGTCTATAGAGTTCCTTACTAATATTTTAGTTGAAGATTGATCAGCCCATGCATGTGAAGAAGCCGGGCTCACCCTGGCACAAGGAGTTAAAGCACAGCACTGGCAAGCAATCTGTACCTGCTTCACCACCAGTTCGATCCCTGGCCAAGGAGGTGACCCACATGGGGCAGCAGATCTCTCCTGTCTTATCCACTGCTCCCCTCAGCAGTGACTTCGTCAATCTACCTGTTCTGCTCCCCACTCTGTCTCAGGTGAATCCTCTCGCCATCCCGTACCTCTGGCCTGTACCCCAATTCTGTATGTACAGATAAAAGCAACCCTAAAAGAACATGCAGAACAATCTCTAATCCCTGCAGCTCACACAAGGGTGAGAATAGTTGGCATTCCCACAAGTCAGAGTGAAAAAGCCTCATACTACCCATTCTATCAAAAATTCCAAATTTGATAGAAATTTGCAGGCAAAGTATTCAAAAAGGTCTTTGTCTCAACAGTGGAGAAAAAGCTGGCCTTATTTTATAGGTTGCTTTTACTTCACCTAATGAAACTTAAAAGCAGGACTCAAAGCAAATTAAACTCATTGTAAGTCTCCTAATAATTTACCAGAACAAAATTCAGGAGTATTTTGTAAATATTTGTGTTTGTAAAAAAACAAAAATATTCAGCACCCATCAAGGTCAAACAATACCCAGCACCCAACTTAAAATGCCAAAAGCGAGATTCAATCCACACTGAAGATGAAAATTAAGTAGAGGAACAGACTCACAGATAATATTGATAGAAGCAGTGGAAAAAGACATTAAAACAGTTACATTGCTCAACCTTCTCGAGAAGATTGAGAAAAGCATAGAGAAAACATAAATGATATAAAAGGACCCAAATAGAACTTTTAGAGATAAGAAATATGTCTGAAATGAAAAATGTATTGAACAGGATCACTAGCAGATTAGGTAATGAATAGAAAAAGATTTGCGAACTTTAAGTAATAAAAGAATCTATCAAAAAATAAAACAATGACGAAACAAAAGACTAAAATTTCAACAGAAAATCAGTGAAGGGGAGAGGGGTGTAACTTTCCTGAAGAGAGGTGATTTTAAAAAGAGGAGAGGAAAATATTTTAAATAATAATGACATTAAAAATTTCCAAATTTGATAGAAATTGTATATTCATTGATCTATGAAACTCAATGAACCTCAGGTAAGACAAACACGACGGAAATTATACCAAGGTACATTACAGTTCAATTGCTTAAAATCAGGGATAAAAAGAAAAATCTTAAAAGCAGTCAGAAAGAAAAAGAGACATTACACAGAGAGGAACAGATGTGTGAGGGGGAAAAAAAAAAACAAGCCAAGAGACAGCATAGTGATGACTTAAAAATACTGAGAGGACAAACAATTTTTTAGAAGAAAATGTGCAAGAAAGTCTTTTGGACACTTGATCAGAAAAAGGGCTTTAGATATTACACTAAAGTTGTGGTCCGTTTATGAAAAATGTTGATAAGTAGTACTTAATCAAAATTAAAAACTTCTATTTAAAAGATACTGTTAAGGGAATGAAAAGACAAGCTACAGCATGGGAGAAAATATTTGTAAATGACACATATGATATACAATATATAAAGACTTCTTAAAACTCAATAACAAGGAACAATACAATTTTTAAAAATTGTCATTTAAACAGATATTTCACCAAAGGCAATATAAAAATTGCTAATAAACACATGAAAAGATGTTCAACATCCTAAATCACTAGGGAAATGCAAATTAAAACTACAATATGATGCCTATTTGCACTTACTAAAATGTCTGAAATTAAAAAGCATTGGCAAGGATGTGTAGGAACTGAAACTCTCACACACTGTTGGTGTCGATGTAAAGTGACAGAAAAACTTTGGAAAACAGTCTGGCAGTTTCTTAAAAGTGAAACAGATCTACCACATGAACTAGCATTTCACTTCCATTCCTCTCTATTTATCAAACAGAAATGAAGCATATGCCTACATAAGAACTGTGCATAAAGTTTGTAATTATTTAAAACCGGAAACAGACTAAGGATCCATCAATAGAAGGATGGGAAAACAAACTGTGGTATATCCACATAGTGGAAGACTACTCAGCACTAAAAGGGAATCCATATTGATATATGTGACAATACGGATAAATCTCAAAATAACTATGCCTCATGAAAAGCAAGAAAAAATATTATTCCATTTATATAAAATTGTAGAAATGAGGATAATCTATAGGATAGAAAATAGAATAGTCACTGCTCGGGAGCTAGGGAGAGTGGTGAGGAGGGACCATAAAAAGGCATAACAGGCCCTCCCTGGTGGCGCAGCGGGTTAAAGCACAGCACTGAGAATCTAAAGCCGCTTCTGCATGAGGTCCATCCCTCTCCCCGGAGGTGATCATATGGCGAGGCAGACCTCTCCTGACCCGCCCGCTGCTCCCCTCAGCAGTGTACTTCGTGGATCTGCCTGTTCTGCTCCCCACTCTGTCTCTGGTGAATCCTCTCACCCTCCACATCTCTGGCTTGTATCCCAGTTCTGTATGAATAAATAAATCTTTAAAAAAAAAAAAAGGCATAACAAAGACCCATAAGGACAAAGGAAAATTTATTTTCTTGATTGTGCTCCTGATTTCAAGGGTATCTGTATAGGTTGGAACTGATCACCTTGTATACCTAAACATTTTTAATGAGATCTATTTTTTGTATTTTTTAACATGTGTAAATGTATTGTTATCAATTATACCTCAGAAAATATAAGTGAAGAACTGGTATAGCAACTTTGAGAAACAACCAGTACACTAAAACATTGGTAGTGGAAATTAAACTGTTATAACCGTTTAGAAAAAGACTGGCAGTTTTCTATAAAGTTAAATATGCATTTACCACATGGACCAATAATCTCCTGAAATCTCAAGGTTTTTTTAAAATATATATATATATTTAAATCTTTAAAGATTTATTTATTTATGTATACAGAACTGGGGTACAGGCCAGAGGTGCAGGGTTGAAAGGATTCACCAGAGACAGAGTGGGGAGCAGAATAGGCAGGTTGACTGAAATACACTGCTGAGGGGAGCAGCGGGCAGGTCAGGAGAGGTCTGCCAGGCCATGTGGGTCACCCCCCTAGCCGGGCATTCAACTTGTGCTGCAGTGGCTGTGATAGCTTCATAATGCTGTGATTTAACCCATTGTGCCACCTGGGAGGGCCCTGAAATCTCTTTAATTAAACTTATTTTTACATAGAAAGCAGGGGCTTCTTTTTAGCATTAAAACTGGAAAAAAATAAAAAATCCTTCACCTGATGGTAATACATAGAATAAATACTTAGTAAAAAAAAAATGAACCACTGATACATAAATGAATATCACATTCATTATTCTAAGTGAAAGAAGTCAGCCCCCAAAATCAATGTTCTTTGTGATTCCACATATGTGACAATTCATAAGAGATTAAAGTATAGTGAGAATAAAACATTAGTGATTGTCAGGGTAGGAGGTAGAGGAAGTGGGGTTTTTTTTACAAAGATAGCTGGAGGATTTTTTGTGGTGTTGGAACTCTCTTGATTGAAATGGTAGTTACACAGTAACTGTATTTGTCAAAATTTGCAGAGTTGTATTATCAAAATGGTGAAATTTGCTGTATATAATCCATCCTTTAAAAACAAAGTAATGGAATTAACCTTGAGACTTAACTTTCAAGAATACATGCAGGTTTGTGGATGTTTATAATTTTATAATAAAATTAAAAATAAAATAGGGTATAATATTAACATAAATTAAATCTACAATAAGATATTACTTATGTATAAGATAAACATGCAGAAACACTTGACATTTCTTTTTCTTTCTAAAGATTTATACAAGAATGGGGGGTGCCTACATGCCAGAGGTGTAGTGGGGGTGAGAGGACTCACCAGAGACAGAGTGGGGAACAGAATAGTTGGATCTACTGAAATACACTACTGAGGGGAGCAGTGGGTGGGACAGGAGAGTTCTGCCGCGCCATGTGGGTCACCTCCCTGAACAGGGATTGAACTAGTGCTGCGAGAGCTTCATAGTGCTGTGTTTTTATCCCATTGAGCCACCAGGGAGGGCCCAAGCTTGACTAAATGATAGTATGATGGCAAGAAAGCAAAATTTTATTTCTCATATAAAGGTGTTGTGTTAGCAAAACCACAGTGAAAAGAGAAACTATGAGTCATGGAGCAGGCTATAGAATGCAGGATGCTGCTCAATGGCGGATCCTAGCCTTTTCATTGACAGAAAAGGGTGGGTCAAACTGAACACTCATTTTTTTTGGCTTAGGGAGGTGAGTATACAAATACCCAACTTCCACCATCATGGCTCCAATCTTATTAACAAGGTGTTCTACTGTTCAGTCCCTGGGGGCGCAAAGCACATCAGTATTGCCAGAGGGCCATGGAGCGTCCTGTTCTTGTCTAAGTTGAAAGGAGACTTGTAAGCTACACCCACATAATGGGAACCAGTTGTACACAACTAAAAAATCATATGTACTGTGGGAGGTGGTTAGAATTGTCTAAGAGGTTTTGTCCTCATGACGGATAGTGCAACTTGAAGAGTGTAGGACAGGCAACGAGAAAACCCAGATGAATGTAAAAACAGAGTACAACAGTAAGCCAAGCATATGAGAAGAAATGAAATTTAGGAAAAATCAAAACTTGTGGGCCAGTTTTCATTGCCGTCACCTGAGATAAATTTGGTATCCTACAGAAGGTTCTGTCCTTGTCAGTAAGCTAGAAAAAACAGAGCCTAATTGACAGAGAAACAGAATGAGGATGCAAGGAAAGGTGGAACCTGGATTTAGCTCTCTGCCGGATGAGAAAACCAACACATACGCCACTGACTGTGTGGGCCCTGAAAGTATCTGTCCCAACCTCCCAGGCATAAAAACCAAATATGGCTGCTGCTTCTCATTTGCTTACCACATTTCATATGAAAATATCACTTGTCAACCACTCTAACTATAAACACAGAAGGTGACCCATAATGTCACCCAAACCTGGTAAAGACACAAAAGGATGCACACACAAGGCTTTACTGTTTGTAATAGTACAATATTGGAAACAATCCAAATGTCTATGAACATATGGAAGGATAATTACATACTATTAATAGTGATTAACCCTAGGAAATAGGAATGGGGGCTTGGAAAGAGGGGCACTATTACTTTTTCACTTGTATAGGCCTATATAATATAAATTTAGTAAAAAGAGTATTCACTACATACTAATTTAGTAAAAAGAGTATTCACTACATATTTCAAAACTGTACTTTTTTAATGGCTGATTTCATAAGATCATACCTAGGCTTGGTGCTTTAAATACTAAAATATAGGTAATTTTAAAAATATTTATTTATGCATACAAGAACTGGGGTATAGGCCAGAAGTGCAGGGGATGGGGAGAGTGAGAGGATTCACCAGAGACAGTGGGGAGCAGCACAGGCAGATTTACTGAAACACACTGCTGAGGGGAGCAGCTGGTGAGACAGGAGGGGTCTGCTGTGCCATGTGGGTCAGCTCCCAGGCCTGGGATTGAACTCCTGCCTCAGTGGCTACGGATAGCTTTGTGGTGCTGTGCTTTAACCCCTTGTTCCACCAGGGAGGCCCTTAAAATACATGTATACTTATATAACATGAGCCCATTGTAGCTCAGGCTCTGTACAGAGCTGCATAATCATGGTTCTGAATTCATAAGAAATTACAAAGTAGTTCCAATTTTTAAAAAAAGATTTATTTATTTATTCATACAGAACTGGGGTATAGGCCAGACATGTGGTAGGTTGAGAGGATTCACCAAAGACAGAGTAGGGAGCAGAACAGGCAGATCTATCAAGATAGACTGCTGAGGGGAGCAGTGGGCAGGTCAGGAGAGGTCTGCTGTGCCATGTGGGTCAGCTCCCTTGTGGAGGATCGAATCAGTGCTGTGATGGCTTTGGAAAGCTTCATAATGCAGTGCTTTAACCCTCTGCACCACGGGGGGAGAGCCCTCCCAATTTTTATTTACAGGGGCTCAAACAACCGTAAACCCTGCTCTCCTCTCCAGGAGCTTCTCTAGACTCTCCTAAATCACCAAACTCTCTTCAGTCACAGTTTTCTCCGCCCTTTTCTCAGGCCCCTTTACATAGTTATTTTCCAAGTTTCAGAATTTACTCTGGCAATTGATCATACCCTGCTAAAGATCCAAGAAAGGGGCTGGTGCAATTCTTCTCTACTTGGTAATAGGGAAAAGATAGGAACAACTTGGAGCCTTTCACGTATTGGTTGCACTGATTTCTTCAAATTAAGGGTTTTGATTCTATTAATTATAACACACAGTATAGTTGTGATTCTGCATATTAATTTTACCAAAAAGATTGTGTTTGAAAAAAGAAGGGGTATGGGGAAAAAAAAAAAGAAGGGGTATGGGTACCGCTGTCATCTTGTAATTCCTCACAATACTTAAATGGTTTGATCTGTTGATGAAATGAAATAATTAGGGGGATCATCAAAACCTACCGGTACCCAGAGGCTCTGGGGGGTCTTCAGGTTTAGATGTCGACTTTCAGACTCACTGACGAAGAGTCTAATTTAGGTTTATGCGTTTCTGACGTGTCATATACTTTCTTTACAAGTAGGAACATTTTTAGGAATCTTAAAGGTTAAGAACTGCCCTGCTTCAGAGACTGGACCCACACGTAACCCTCCAAGAATGTATAAGGATGTTAGTATTGAACTTGGAACTAGAAAACTTAGTCGTCTGAGTACCTTACTTCATGTGGGGCAGTCACATCTGCCGCACAGGACCTTAAGTGAGGAATACTGTGGACAAGTAAAAACCTGCCTGGGTAAGTCCCCTCGGGCTTGGTTCCTGTCTTAATCAAATGGAAGAGGCGGACTCAGTCCCTCTTGGTCCCCAAATGGCATAAAACACGAGGGGTTTCTACTTCGATACGTTTCCTCAGAAAGGGCAAAGCTAATAAAAAACGGTTGAATATGATCGGCCCGCAGTTACATCTTTTCTCCCCAACAAAGAACAATCCGTGGTCCACAGTCTTTGACACCTGAAGCTTTCACTATGGGAAAAAATGAACTCTAAGCCCATATCTTCAGGCAAGTCAGAAACCCCGAAATGGTTATTATTCCTATTTGGAGGTCTGCGAGACATGAGGGTATGGGGAAAGATGACTGGAGTTGCTCTCCCGGTCGCTTACAACCGGCTTTGCAGAGCAGAGTGCAGCCGCCGCCATTTTGCAGGGTGGGCTGCGCAAGCTCTCGGCCCGCAGCCCGCGCGCCTCCGCCGGAGAAGACGTGGAAGAGCTGGAGGTGGGGGGGTGCGCGCGCTACTCGGGGGAAAATACGCGTGCGCACTGACGGTGACAGCGGAGGGGTGGTACCGGACTACGAGTGCGCGTGCTCGGTGGGAGCCCGCGAAGTACCTGGAGGTGGTGGGGGGCGAGGTAGAAAAGAGTGGAGTTTGAGAGCGCTTGCGCGGGAGGGCGATCGTGCAGGGAGGGGGCTCCCGAGCACGCGCGCGGAGACGGGACTTGGTTAGTTCTCGCGAGATCTTAAAGGTGCTATATATGTGCGCAGGGAGCCCGCGTCCTTTCCCTGGTGTGATTCCGTCCTGCGCGGCTGTTCTTCGGCGCAGTAGTCATTTATCTCTGCCCGCCTTCTCTCCCACCTAAGTGCGTGCCACCACCCCATGGAAGATTCGATGGACATGGACATGAGCCCTCTGAGGCCCCAGAACTATCTTTTCGGTAACTGCCGGGGGCTGGAGCAAGGCCGAGCCGGGCCTGATAGCTTTGGGGTGGGGTGGGGGGGCGGGAGTCCTACTGAGGCCTGGAGAGAGAGGTAGGTAATCTGGCGGCCGGAGGGAGTGGGGAGCGACCTGCCGGGCCCTGCAGCCTAAGGGATGGAGAGCCAGGAGGGAAGAGCCGGTGGCAAGAAGGGATGGGAGGGAGGAGCGGCCTGAAGTCTGGGGCGTGAGATTTCCAAGGCCCGAGGCCGTGAGGAATGGACCAGCCGAAGGTTAGGCGCTGCTTTGGGCGTAGCTGTCTAACCCCCGGGGTTTGTGAATTTATGGGTTTCTGGTTACGGTTGTTTTTTCTTATCTTTTTTTTAAAATCCGGGCCTGAGTCTGACGCGGGGTCCAGGATCCGTGGTGCGGGAGGTTGTGTACTTAATGTGTGAGGCATGGGCCTTTTTTATCTACGACGGAAGAAATTTAGCCTCGCCTGGAACTCAGACCCCAGGGTCTGAGCTTCAGGTCTGAGGGTCAGCCCACGGGGGCTTCGGCCGGTTAGGGGGGGAGGGGATGCGCGGCGCGGTGTGGAGAGGCCGCAACCGCTGGGAGCACGTGGTTGCCACGTGGTTGGTGAAAGGAGGGGGTGTGGGCGTTACATCCGGGTCTCTGGTATCTTGTCACCCTGGATCCCCTGGGGTCCTGAGGGTTTTTGGAAGTCACAGGGCGGGAAATGTTCAAGGAAAGCTATAGCCTTGGCATTCTGGAGTTCTTTGTTCAGTGCTTAACGTGTGCGAAGACGGTTCTCGGAAACCTTTTTCTGTCTCGCGAGGTGTGTGGATTTGCCCACTTGCATTTGACACTGATGTTCAGGACCATTAAAAGGGCTTATCCAAGGGATGCACTTAGGAAGAGAGAAAAGATAAGCCCAGAACCACAGACACTTTGAAAATGATTTCTTGGGGGGGGTTAGTGGGGCGCTTTAGTGGCTGGCATCTGTGCACATGGAGTCAAAATTTGTGGGGACCTATGGGTGTACACAGTAACATGCTTATGAGGTCTCTTGGTTTTCTCAATCAGACTTTCTCTTTTTTTTCCATCTAGCCACTAAGGTAGTGCAAATATTACCACAGTGTATTGTTTCTTACATGCCATGTTGAGATCAGTTGATTATGTTCCAGTAGCTGTTAAATGGTAGTTATGTGGAATCATTTAGATAAAAATTTATTCTCCCGGTGTTTCAAACAACTTTACCAGTGGAATGAGAATATGTAACATGAACGTATGGGTTTTCAATAACTAGTTTTTCCAATCACTATATTGAAAATATTGTTAGTCCTTTTGTTGGAAATAAACCAGGGTTTAGATTCTTGCCTTAAGCATAATTTCTGAAAATGATGTATGTCATTTGGTTATTTAAAAGAGCACTTTAGATTGCTGTAACCAGTTTTATTTTTCTTTTGTTAATACAAGCTATTTGTGTTAGGTGTGTAATCCTTTATAAATTTGCTGCTTTGATAATTAGGGGTTAGGAAAGTTAATTTTGCCTTTTTAGTGGGATTTCATCAGAGTAGGTTCAGATTGGTTTCAGGTACTTGATGATTCATTTCCAGGTTTATTAAATCTTTGAACCTGTGACTATCTGAAAATGGTAATAGTGTAGTGGAAATAGTATAGTAAGAGAAGGCAATATAAGTCCACTGTGGGTGTGTTAGTTGGTTTTCATATCCCTCCCCCCAATTTTAGGGAGAGAACTAATTAAGTTTTTACATCTGATCAATAGCCACAGTAAATGACAGACTAGTTCAGGAGAAACTACCATTTTGTGGCAGCACTGACATTTATGTTACTGGTTACATTTGCTATTTTTCTTCACTTGCAGGTTGTGAACTAAAGGCCGACAAAGATTATCACTTTAAAGTGGATAATGATGAAAATGAGCACCAGTTATCTTTAAGAACGGTATTTAAATTTTTCAAAATAACCTTCCTTGATCTGTTTTTCAGCATTCCATTCATATAATTTAATATTTTAATGACTAAATACTGTGCTTCTGACACTGCTATCAAATGTGGCATCTCGACCACTCTTGGTAATCATGTGAAGTCCAGTTACTTCTGTTGAACTTGACCTTATGTACTTTTGTTTCTTCAATTGCTTTATAAAACCCTCAGGGCAGTGATAAGTCTTGTCTCCCACAGTCCATCACAGCAGCTTGTAGTAGGTGGTTAGTAGACATTAGGAGCCTCCTATATTGTGGATAGAGAATAGATGATGACACATAGAACTGGTCATTAGATTTACTGAATGAGAATTGGGCCACATAAACTTGGAAGCATTATTTACCAAGGCATTCACTTAGTGGTAATGAAAGGTTTATATGTTTTCAAATGTAACAAATTTGGGTGGATTGTTAAAATAGCTGGTGATAAGTTGCACTAATTTTTTTCTGTTTACAGGTCAGTTTAGGGGCTGGTGCAAAGGATGAACTACACATTGTTGAAGCAGAAGCAATGAATTATGAAGGCAGTCCTATTAAAGTAACACTTGCAACTTTGAAAATGTCTGTACAGCCAACGGTGAGAACATGTATACCTTGGAGTTTGTCATGATTTAATACTTACACTCAGGCCAGTGTTATGTAGTTTATTCCAAGGAGATGGGAAGAGCGCATTTTGTTTATCTTAGGAAAGTCAAAGCTACATTTTAGTTGCTGTGGGATTGGATTATAAATGTTGCAGAAATGGAAAAACTTAAAACTAATTGATTTCACTTGGATTTATTCTTATGGTTTGCCTGGTCCTAAAAACATTGGTAAGTCAGTAATGAATAGGTTTTATACCATTTTTAACTTCCTGTCATAATATTAAGTGATACAAAAAAAATCTTTCAGGTTTCACTTGGGGGCTTTGAAATCACGCCACCTGTGGTCTTACGGTTGAAGTGTGGTTCTGGGCCTGTGCATATTAGTGGACAGCACTTAGTAGGTGAGTCACTTTTATATGTGATGCTGCGTATTCTCTGTGATGCAGTTCCTTTTTCCTAATTTGTAGTTTGTAAAGCACCTTAAAGAAAACATGCGGAGTTCTAATAATGTCTTTTTGATATGTTCAAGTTTTTCTGATGATTCATAACTGGAAAACCTTTTTGCATTTAAAATTTAGTAATGAAGTCTTACTGAACTATACCACATTTCAAAGACAATGCAAAAAAAAAGATGTAGACCAGTGATATATTTCATTGCTTTAAAATAGTCATTACTATATAGTAATTGCCCCCTTTTTTCTGCATTCTTGGTTGAGTTTTAGTGGTGACTGATGAAAATTTTTTAAATTTAGCTGTGGAAGAAGATGCAGAATCAGAAGATGAAGAGGAGGAGGATGTGAAACTCTTAAGTATATCTGGGAAGCGTTCTGCACCTGGAGGTGGTAGCAAGGTCCCACAGGTAAGGTTTAAATTACTACTTCTGACCTTTAATTGGGTGTTTGGGGATTGGGATCATGACATGCTCACTAGCTTGTGTGTATGTGTTTCAGAAAAAAGTAAAACTTGCTGCTGATGAAGATGACGACGATGACGACGACGACGATGACGATGATGATGAGTAAGTTTGTCCTTAGAAATGCAATTGTATAGGGAAGCATTTTCATGAAAATCATTTGTCAAAGTGAGTCTGGAATTAGACAATAAGACAACTTAATTGAGTAAAATGGTCAGTGATTGTAACTTGTCACTAAGGACTTCCCTCGCACTTCTGCTCTTGGTTTTCAAGTTCTTAATAATGGAATTTTTCTAAAGAGAGTCCCATACAGAATATAAAATTTAGTTGGAAATAATATGTATTGATCAATATGGCACACGTGTTCACTGGAATAAAATTGTTCATAATTTGTCCCTTTTCTAGGCAACAGAATTAGTAACTTCCAGTTATGATAGCCTTGTCATTGACCCTAGCTAAGTTCCTAGATTGGTTCTCACACACAACACATTAAGAACAATTTAAGATCTGAGAAAGGCTGAGAAAAAATAAATGATTAAATCTGTATCTTAGATTTTTCAGTAACCTCCACTGCAGTTCTTCATTTGAGCATAACAGTGAAGGCAGAATAGAATTGAAAGCTAGAAAATAACCTGTATTTCAAGCTTTAAAACAAAATGTCGGTGTTAACTATTTTAAGAATCTTCATCATTAATGAGAAAAATGGATGAAATATGCTTCATTACATTTGCTGATTATTTTGGTCTTCAGTAACTGTTGCCAAGTCTTTATGTAGGTTTGTAGGACAGTGCCGAAAGCATTCACAAAGATTTGGGTGACATTTTCTTCCAGGAATAATTCCTACTTGGATTTGATGGGCATCTTTATTATGCTTGGGCTTTGGAAGCTTTGTCATTAAAATAGGAGTAATTTCTGATGTGACCATAATGTAAGACATTGTGATTTTTGTCCTCCATGTTCCCTCTGAGTTAAACTTGTTTAGGTAGTGAGGGAGGAATAGGCTAAATAGATGTTTTCAAGGTCTGTATCAATTGGTTTTTCATATAAGGGAGGAAAAGATAGTCAGATGTGCATAGGTAGAGACAGGATTCTGTTAGGTGACCATAAAAATGTAGAGATGTCTCAAGGTTTGTTAGTTGAATTAGTTACTGTGGAAATTTTAGGCAATAACAGAAGAGTTGGAACAAACAAAATTTAAAGGGGAAATCGATGGTTTTATTTTGGGATGGTAGGGTAGGGTTAATTGATGACTGTTAATGTAAGCAAGCAAGGAAAGCGTAAAGACCTTTGCTACATTGAAAGTATTTTGCACTTTTGTTGAAAAGAGTTTATGTAAATACAGGTTTGTTTATTTAACTCCTTAGTTCCAATCTTTTGATGTGTATGTGCCCCTTTGTAGATATGTGGAAGCACTAATCCTCCAACTTTGTTCTTTATCATAAAGTTTGCTTTAGCTACTTAAGGTTTCTTGAATTGTGAGAAATTTAGTTACTACAGAGAATCCAACTGTAGGATTCCTTTAGGGATTGTATTGATGAACTAGTAGGTAACCTTGGACTTTGCCACCAATAGGTATATCTGTCCTTTGGGAGGGATGATCCATTTTCATTTCTTCAAGTTATTCTCAAATGTTTCGTTTACTAATTTTTATTCACGTTTAGATGTGTATTAGATGAATACCATATTTACCTTAATCACATAATCTCAGGGTTCATCCATGTGTCACTTAATGATAGAATCTTACAATACTGGATCTTTTGTGTGATTGACATTTTTGTCCATTTAACTACTGATGGATTTGTTGTTTCTACCACCTCATGACAACTCTGGGTAACTGTGCCATGACATAATGTGAATGTGCAGATTGCTTCAGTATTGTGCAGTGAGTCAGACCTTCAAATTTGGAAAGTCTTCTTTGACTAATAATGACTTAATTTACTTGTAGTGATGATGATGATGATTTTGATGATGAAGAAGCTGAAGAAAAAGCACCAGTCAAAAAAGTAAGTAGAGGGACCTCCCTGGTGGCACACCAGATTAAAAGCATAGCATTACAAAACTAGCAACAGCTGCTTCAGCACAATTTTGATCCCTGGCCAGGGAGGTGACCCATATGGTGGAGCAGACATCTCCTTTCTCACCACTGCTTGCCACAGCGGTATATTTCAGTTAATCTGCCTTTTCTGCTCCTTACTGTCTGGTGAATCATCACCACCCCTGCCCCTCTGGCCTGTATACCAGTTCTTGTATGCATAAATAAATATTAAGAAAAAATCAAAGGCTATGCTAATGCTACAGGATTATCAGGAATAGCAAAAGACAGACTTTTATATAAAAGTATTGGTCCCTTGAATTATAGTTGGCTGAAAAGGAGGGGTGGAAGGAAGAGATAATCACAGCTTTAAAATTGTCCTTAACTAGTTAGGTCTTGAAAACTCTCCTAATGCGGAGAATGAGCTGTTCTACATTTCTTATGGTTCGGGGCTGTAATACACTGGTAAATGTTCTGTGCAGAGGTCACTGATAAGGTTAATTTTCAATTGCAGTCTATACGAGATACTCCAGCCAAAAATGCACAAAAGTCAAACCAGAATGGAAAAGACTCAAAACCATCAACACCAAGATCAAAAGTAAGTGGACAGATGCTTCATTGAAGTAGCTAGATGAGTTAATGTTTACACTGTGGAAGAACCTCATCTTTCTGGGATTTTGGTAGATCTGGGAGAATACCTACCTATAATTTGTAAAAACTTCAAATGTGTTTTTGCATTCCATAAACACTTAATGACTGTTAGCTTTTCCAGTGGAGTTTGGGGGAGCCAATAAAGGTTATTGATAGTTATTCCCTGTAAAAAACTAATCTTGGGACTTAATGTTTTAAAGTGTATTTATTGGCACAATACAGGGTTCTTAGTTCTGTATAATAGAGTCGAGTCGAGGTAGGGAGCCAAAAGAACCCCAATAACCTGGGCTGAAATTGTCATTTAAGTGTTCTGGGGTAGAATCCAGGCATCAAGTTTTATGACTTTATTGCTTCATTCTTGGGGGCTTTCTCTTTTGTTGGAAAGGGTATTTTAAGTGTAAGACTGACCCAGTTGTGGGTTATAAATTTAGGCTCATATAGTTGTAACTCATTCTTATGGTAAGATACTTAAGAACAAAAACTTGTTTGGATAGGAGTTACAGCCACTATGATAATGTACTTGTTACAAGGAAAGATTGTAAAACAAATTGAGAAAATGCAGATAAGATGAATCTTAAGAGCTATATTAAAACTTTTTTTTTTTCAGGGTCAAGAATCTTTCAAAAAACAGGAGAAAACTCCTAAAACACCAAAAGGACCTAGTTCTGTAGAAGACATTAAAGCAAAAATGCAAGCAAGTATAGAAAAAGTGAGTAAAATTATCTTTTTAAAAATAGGTTGTACTTTATGTGGTTTGTAATACGACTGCTCTTAATTTTTAAATTCTTGGTACATATCTGTCTCTATCATGGTGTATGAGTTTTTTTCCAAAAAATACATATGTGGTTATTGCATTTAGAATCTTTAGCAATTTTTTGAAGTTATGCTGTTTATTTTCTATTGTAAAAGAAAAAGCATAAAATTTTTACATGTTAACTGAGATTGACAGTTCCCCTGTGCTTGTTCTGGTTGTAAGGTACTGCAGGACCAGCAGGGGGCGTATGAGTCTTTCATAATAGTGCTAGCGGTTGGTGGCTTGTATTACCCAAGTGGTCTTTAGTGATGATGTAGTTAAATACTTAATTCATTTCTGTTTGCCTGTTAGACCAAGGTTGAATCACCATACATTATATGTCATGTAATACACTGGGTTTGTGAGTAGTTGCTTTTAAGCCTCCTTTGTCTTAAGTAGTAGAGATATTGAGAAGAGGATTTGCTCTTTATGGTTACTTAACGTTGAACTAAAGTGAACACTGGACTTAGTGAATGTAAATAAAATATCTTGAGACAATTGTGAAGATTTGATTCTATGACTGATACTTATAATAGATACTAGTTATTCAGAATAAGTGGGATGATAAAATTGCTGACTTCTTTCTACAAGTTTTCCCTGTGCTCTGGACTCCTTATGGCTACAGTAGTAGCTCCTTTAGAAAAGTAACATTTTAGAACCAGACTCTGTTTGATATCACTGGAGCCTTTTGACCTTCCTGGTATCACTGTTTTTATACCTTGGCATACAGCACTAAAATGATGTCATTTAGATGCCCCTCCCCATTTTAATATGGTCCTATCTCCTTGGTTTGATTGCAGGCACATTGAACAATCCTGGTAATTTAAGCCCAAAGATGGGGAGAGGAAAAGGAGAAACAAATGTAGTCCATACTGATTATCATCAACAACCCAGTCTGAAGTCTTCTATTTTAATCTTGATCCCTTTATCCCTTTTTCTGATTTAACTCCCACTGATGCCTCCTTTTCAGGCTGAAAACAGTTTCTTGATTTCTGAAAGCACTTTCTTTTAACAGCTGTGATTCAGTGAAACTTCTATGCTTTCTATTACTTTTGTACATTTGCATCACCTCCGCTTTGTATCTCCCTAGCTGCTTAATAAATTTTTGAATGAATCAAGAACGTATGTGACAATTTTTAAATGGAAATTATGAGGTTTATATTTTAGATGATAGAGGCATAATCTTATACCTGATGCATTAAGTCCAAAGTGTACACATTTCAAGAAACCAGCAATAATGGTAATGCTTTGAGGTATCTCATGCTAATACTGGTGAATTCTCCCCTATGTCCATAATGAAGGAAATGCCAGGTTTTTATTCCTCCTACCCCTCATCCCTCAATTCACCTTCATAATCCTCCCTGACTTGTGGAGATTAGCATTGTGTTGGACTTAGGTTCTTTACAACATAGAAGTATTTCAGTAATACTCTTATGTATGTGGCATTCCAAAGGGTGTGTTTCACTTCTATAACTGTACACTTTCAAGTTTTTGCTTTAAGTATCTGGAGAATCTTTGTGTCTTTAGAGGAGCCAGGTAGAATTTGAAACTTTGACAGACCTATCCACATGGGGTTACTATGAAAGACCTAATTGCTTGATGCCCAGTAAGCTTTCTTAATTCAAGGAATGAATCAATCCATATAACAGTATGCTGTCTTGGAGGAATTTCATGATGTCTCAAAACCTATTTTCTGAACTTAACTCTTTATGCTTTTTTCTCACTAGGGAGGTTCTCTTCCCAAAGTGGAAGCCAAGTTCATCAATTATGTGAAGAATTGCTTCCGGATGACTGATCAGGAGGTAACTGAATTTTCTGGAGACATGACCCAACCCAAAATTTTTATTGTGATTAACTATGACTCTTCTAATCTCTTAAAGTACTGGCTTCTTTTAAAAGGTTCTTGACCACAGACAATACTTCAGCTGAAGTATATGGAAATTCTTAAGAATTTCCTTGGCAAAGGCTGGGGCGATAACTATATTTTCCCACAGTTCTTATACATTTGGTAAATTACCTTTTGTGGCTGAATTCAGGTTTGCATTTGGTACTCTTGGCTAAGGAAGAGACTTGTGGTTTTCCTTGATGCCCCTCTGGGATACTTA
>NW_004567109.1:58069028-58077282 GCF_000260355.1 Condylura cristata
GTATAGCCCGTGGTAATGTTAAGCGTGTTTCCATTAATGAGTGTTCAGTGAGCAAAATGAGATGATTTGGATGTAGTCAATGTAGAAACTTGAAGAATTCAACTGAACAGAACACAGATTTTTAGGGATTTTACAAGTATATTATGTATTGGTATAATTGATTTGGCTTACAAAGGGTTGTATGATTTTTATCTGAATTGGAAATATATTTGAAATTGTGTTAATATCCTTAAAATCAGTTTTTAATTATCTAGAGTGAATCTTTTTGGTGGTAGAGTGAAAAAATGGATACTTAGCTGTGGGGAAGGACATGGTTTAATTTATTGGTGCTATGGGGAAGGACATGGTTTAGTTTATTGGTAACTGAAGTGTTGTGTTTCTTTGACCACATCTTTTTTTTTATTTTTTCCAGGCTATTCAAGATCTCTGGCAGTGGAGAAAATCTCTTTAAGAAAATAGTTCAATTTGTTAAATTTTTCCGTCTTATTTCATTTCTGTAACAGTTGATACCTGGCTGTCCTTTTTATAATGCAGAGTGAGAACTTTCCCTACCGTGTCTGATAAATGTTGTCCAGGTTTTATTGCCAAGAATGTGTTGTCCAAAATGCCTGTTTAGTTTTTAAAGATGGAACTCCACCCATTACTTGGTTTTAAGTATGTATGGAATGTTATGATAGGACATAGTAGTAGTGGTGGTCAGACAAATGGAAATGGTGGGGAGACAAAAATATACATGTGAAATAAACTCAGTATTTTAATAAAGTAGTACTGTCTTTCTGTTATTTTCCTCTTTATACTTTGTCAAAGAAATACACATAATTGGAAAGTGTCAAATGGTATAACTGCAAAAAAAAATGATTATAAATGTTCCCTGTGACAATCTATGCATTTAGCCTAGCCATTTACTCTCCAAGCTGGTACACATTAAACAGGCTGCAAAACACTTATTCAACCTTGATTCTTCACTTAAACCATAACAGAAAATTTTGTCTTGTTTATTCATTTACCAAACAGTGACCAGTATATGGGAGAGAAGTAATTTTTTTTTTTTTTTTTTTAGATTTCTATTACACTTAAAGAACCTAGAATACAGCCAGAGGTGCAGGGGCAGTGGAGGATTCACCAGAGGGAGTAGGGAGCAGAATCTAGGCAGACTGACAAAAGTACACTGCTGAGGGAGCACCGGGCGAGACTGGAGACCGGCCCTGTGGGTCAGCTCTCTGGCGAGGGATCTAACTCAAGTTGAAGTACTGAGGTTAGTTTTCTACCAGGGAGGTTATTACATGAGGTAGTTACATGAAGATGAAATTCATTCAGCGGGAACCATTGGGCTTTGCTACTTTTAATTAATGCCATTTCTCTTTAGTACATCCTCTTGTAGTCTAATAAATAGGGGAAGTATTTTTGTGTCCTTAATATATCTGGAATGTTAACTACTGCACTGGGTCAGAATTTAAATTGACTGGTCTGGTCTCATTTTCTGTGTGGCCATTTTTCTGAAAGATAATCAAGGTTCCTTTTCCTGGTGTTTGAACTGTGCAGCTCACTGGTTGGGGGTATTGGACTTGTCCAATTCTAAGCCATTTTTTGGGGAGATTCTGACACCCAATTTAACTCCCATCCATTCTTGGACCTTTTGATTTCTCTGGTGTTTTCTCCATTTTACTGAAACTTTAGGATACTTTGTATTTTCTGTCTTAAAATTTGTCTTGGTTATATTTTTAACTTGGAGATGCTCTGGCTTTTTTGTATATTTTAGTTTCTAAATAAACATCCCATCTCATGCCGTTGTTTAATCTTTTTCATATTTCCCCAACCTATTCATATTAGTGTGGTGGTGGTGGTGGTGGATATAGTTCCAGATTACTTTTGTTTTTTAAAGATTTATACACAGAAGAACTGGGATACAGGCCAGAAGTGCACTGGGTGAGAGGATTCACCAGAGACTGGGGGAGCAGAGCAAACAGATTAACTGAAACAGCTGATGGGGGCAGTGGGCGGGACATGAGAGGTCTGCTGAGTTATGTGGGTCATGGCTGGCCTGGGATTGAATTGCTGCAGTGGCTATGGATAGCTTCATGGTGCTGTGCTTTAACCATTGTACCACCAGGGAGGACCCTGTTCTAGATTACTTTAATGAGGCTGTACACATTATCTTTTCCATCTCATGGGTGGTTTTTCCAGAGGGATAGCATTTTGAAGGGTGGGGGAAAGGTTGGGTACAGTACCGTTCTGTCTTGTCCCAGCTTTAGGTATTGAACAGTTTGTCCCTTTTAAAGGATGTGCTTCGAGATTAAAAGATCTCGATTTTAAGAAGTATACATTAAAGTTACTGGTGTTCAAATAGTGCCATAGATAGAGCTGCTAGTAAGCTACTTTGAGGTGTAGTTAACCCTACCCTGGATAATGTCTAAACGGTAAACAGTGTACACACAGGGAGTGGTAGGTGAGCATCAGTTACTTAGTAGTAGTTTGATTTTTAATTTTTTAAAACGGTTTTAAAAACGGCCACAGGTCAGAGGTGCAAGGGGTGATGAGAGGATTCACCAGAGACTGGGGAGCAGAACAGGCAGATTGAGGAAATACACTGCTGAGGGGAGCAGTGAATGAGCCAAGTGCATTACCATGTGGGTCACCTCCCTGGTTGGGGGTGGAACTCGTGTTGAAGTAGCTGTGGCTATCTTTGTAGGGGTGCACTTTAACCCGTTGTGCCACCAGGGAGGGCTCTGTTTTAATATCTTAACCCAAGGTGTAGGTCTATAAATTTGGGCATTTGAGTTGCTTTGTGTAGAAGCTAAACCTTTTGGTTTTGCTGATGAGCACTTGACCATAGCAGGAAAAAACCCTGAACTCCATTCTGAGGGAAAGCAGTTGGCCCTACAACTTGTCCTATTCTTGTATGTCAAATGAAATGAGTTCCACCTTTTGAGAAAAGTTCCAGTGAGGACTGATTCCCCTGTCCCTCCAGTTACTAATAGTGCTTTTTTTTTTTTTTTAAAGGTTTACTTATTTGTGCATACAGAACTGGGGTACAGGCCAGAGGTGTAGGGGCGGTGAGAGTATTCACCAGAGACTGTAGAGAGCAGAACAGGCAGCTAGATGAAGTACACTGCTGAGGGGAACAGCAGGCGGGTCAGGAGAGGTCTGCCGCGCCATGTGGGTCAGCTCCTGGGCAGGCAGGGATCAAACTAATGCTGAAGTGGCTTTAGCTTCTTAGTGCTGTAATTTAACCTGCTGCACCACCAGGGAGGGCTCTAATAGTGCTAATCTTAAAACAGCCCACTAAGTGTAGTAGTAGGAATGTGATTATTCTTGGGTTTGTGACTTAGGAAATCCTTTAAAAACATTGACATCCTCTTTGGAACAGTATAAACTGGTAAGTGAGGTTATCTGTACTTGGTCAGTACTGGTTTAATGCGTGTGGTGGCATAACAGTTAAATCGCAGCGCTATGAAGCTGAGTTGGATCCCCAGCCAGAGAGGTGACCCACATGACCCAGCAGACCTCTTAAGTCCTACCTGCTGCTCCCCTCAGCAGTGTATTTCAGTCGATCCGACTGTTCTGTTCCACGCTGTCTCTGGCGAATCCTCAGTGCCCACATTTCTGGCCTGTGCCCCAGTTCTCATAAGCATTAATCTTTTAGAAAATGACAATTAAGGTGCTAATTGTTGAAAACATTGAAAATTTTATTTCTCCAAAGCACTTTTGAGGTTGACTTAAGACCAATAAGGAAAAACAGTTGCTTTTCCTTCGTTCCTAGCACTAATTTTTCAGGATTTAAAGTAGAAAAGCTGTAAATACTTTTTTTGTCTGTTGGGGTTTATCATTTTAAATTACTTCACTGATGGGATAACTGTTTCCTAAGATAGTTCTCAGCAATACCATTCATGATTCTGTAGGCATTTTGTTTGGCTGGAGTGTTAAATTTTTATTTACCAATTTTCAGGACATCCTAGCAACCTCTAGGAAAGTAAACCAATGAGTTTAAATACCGGCAATTCAGATTTTATATGCATTTTGGATTACTACATGGTCCTATCTTTTAGTTCATGAATCTCCTTCATGTTTACTTAGCCCATCACAGCTCCAAGTCTTTGATAGCTTATTTTCTAGTGCAACAAAATGTTCCAGATTCATCTTGTTGATTTTCTTCATCAGAAATAGGACAATCCATTTCCCCAAGGAGCTATGGGTGGAAGCCTGGGTGGGAGCCCTACTAATACTGGGGTGTTGTTTAACTGACTTTATAGATGATTAGATCAGGCTCTTTAAAAAAAATCAAGGGGGGATATTTTAAGGACACTTGAAATACTGCACTTACTGGATGAGTTCAGAGAGCCCTTATTTAATAACTTCATTATGGAAGGTTTAGGTCATGGGTGAGAATTCTCTACAGTTGTTACCTTCAGTTTCACTAGAGAATGAAAGTCTAGTCTCGACTGTGCAAATGATGAGTGATAGCATGAAGGTTAGGCGCTGTATTACAAAACTTGTGGGAGCTACTGAAAACTACCAGCTCAATGAGGTATTGTTTAGGGTGAGAGGCTTTTGTTTGAAATTGATGCAAGAAATGTTGAGGGTCATCTATACAGAACCTAATTAATCAAAGGTATTAAGTAGTTTGGGCTCTTGAGATAAAGGGCCAACATTATTTTAGGAAGTTTTAAGACTAACTTTTAGCACCAAAGAGCCAGTTCCCTGACTCATGAACTTGGCAAGAGAGATTGTTTTAATGCTGTGAAAGTTCCAAGAGCTGGTTTTTGAGAATGTTTTAGAGCCTCAACTGCTAACAGTCTACTTTTCTTACTAAACTGCTTGTAGGCTGGAGGTGCTCCCACTTTGCTCTCTCAAATATCTATCGTATAGACTCTGCCTGGAGAGTCTTGACTGAAAAGATGTGAAAAACAAGCATCAGTTGTGATGCTGTTAGTTTACTTGCACTTTTGAAAAGAGGATAGGAAGGAACCCAAGTACCTAAATATGTACTGTGTCCCAAAGTTCTGAGTGCTTAGGATCCGTCAGCAAAACAGTCAACAGCACTGCAGGCTTACATTCCCGTGGGCTGGCAGTTCACATTCATTCTCAGCTCTCCTTAAGACAACCAGGGGTTTTACAAGAATCTGCCCAGATAATGGTGAGCTTAATCTCCTAACACAAAGGTGACTCCAACCGTACTGGTCAAAGCAACAGTGGATGGAGACGAATCTCAAAAATGTTAGCATAAGTAGAAACACATACTGTGCTTCCATTTATGTGAAACTACAGTAATGCCATCTGATTTATGGTAGCTTAGAACAGTGAGGGATGTGAGGAAGTTGCCTGAGAGAAAGTGTTTACATAAATATAATCATTTGTCAAGAGCAGTTCGAGCACACTTGAAATGGATGCTTTTAAAAATTACCTAGATATTACCTTAACAAAAAGTCTTTGATGGCTAACTTATCTGCCTCTGATAGGCCTACAAGGCAACAGGTAAGCATTTGCTTTTCAACCTCATTTCCTGCCACTCTTCCTCCTGGCTAGTGCCTAGCCTATCACCTAGGCTTATTCCAATTGTAGGCATGTCACATCTTTTGCCTGGAATACCCCTATGTATTCCCATCTTTGGGTCTTACCCTAAGAATTACTAAGAAACCTCATCCCGTTGGTTTCCTTCAGAGTACTAATAAGCTAAGATTTGTATTTTGCCTTATTTGCTATTTCCCATCTGCCCTAATAGGAAAGTGCTTTTTAAAAAAAGATATATTTATTTATGCATACAAGAACTGAGGTATTAGCCAGAGATGTGGGGGGTAAGAGGATTCACCAGAGAAAGAGCGGGAAGTAGAAGAGGCAGATCTAGTAAAATAAACTGTTGAGGGGAACAGCAGGCTGGACAGAAGAGATCTGCTGCCCCATGTGGGTCACCTCCCTGGCTGGGACTTTAACCTAGGCTGCAGTGGCTGTGGATAGATTCATAGTGCTGAGACTTAAACCCGGTGCCAACAGGGAGGCCCCTGAAGTGCTTTTTAAGAGCAGGGACTTAATCCTTTTTCACCCAGGAGCTGGCATACAGTAAGATATCAGTGATTTAATGAACTGATGAGAGCTCACTACCACAGTAGTGGCTGATATTAAGCACTATATGAACTGGTCAAGTGTACATTGAACTCAGATTCATGTATGTGGTAAGCATGTGAAAACTAGATTTGAAGGAACTAGTTTGAAGAACATGGTAAAATGTCTAGATTTGGATCAAGAGACACTGTGATTAGACACCATTTTAGCAGGAGATAAGCCCAACCTACCCCTTGACTTGTGTGTCAGAGGTCTTCCTATAAAGCCAGGCAGACTGTGGTGGTGAGGATGTAGGCTTCAGTGGGAGCATATCCTTCCATTTCTTGTTAATCCTTGCATCCTATGGGTTCGATTTCACCAAGACTTGGTGAGGCCAAGTTCTGGCGAAGAGAATGTCTAAGTAAATTAAGCCTAGTACTCCACACAAGAACTTTTCCCATCACTCAGCACCTAGTTTCGAAAGTTTTCTGCACTTGTGTCCAGTGGGGAGACAGGCCATCTGTTTGAGATAGCCGTGGCTTTGGAAGGGACCTTAAAATAGCTTGCAGGGAGGACTGGCATTTGGAACAATTGCAGCATTTCCCTATGTCCTGGCTCTAGGAAATAACACAGCTAGAAACTGTCTCTGCTTTTGCTCTAGTGAAATGGGAATATCAAACACAGCCAATGACACAGGAGGTTTTTAAACCAGGTTGGATTCCCGAACTTTGCTTTTTTGAGCTTATTCTTTTAGCTTGTTTCCCTGTGTCTCTTAGCATTAGACCCAAACAGAGAGAGCCTGGCTGGTGGGGGCTCTAGGCTTTGAAACAGTTGTGGAAAACACAGGAGAGACGTCTGAAGGGGTGGAGTGGTAAGAAGAGATATCTTCAAGAGGGGTCCTAGTTAAAATAGGCCAAACTGCTTATTAGCATGCAAACGGAAGCAAATCTCAGCCAGGAGGCCAGAAGAGGGTCTAGAGTGGTCGCTGACCAGAGTCCTGCTGGCTCCTCGGAGAGAGTAGTCCGCCAGGGCTGGGGTTGCAGGACCCCTGGAGACCGCTAGGTGGCAGCAGTGCGTTTCCAAAGCCGTCTTGCCTACTGGAGATCCCAGTTGGGATCCCGAGAACCGACTCCAGAGCCCCGGAGAGGAGTGGGGCGGGGCGGGGAGTGGTTCGGAAAGACGCCCTGGAGAACCCCCTCACCCCCCGCCCACCTCCGGCGGCAGGGACGGAGACAGAGGGAAAGGGGCTCACTTAAGAGAGGTCAAGGGTCCGAGGGGGCGGCTGGACAGCCCCACGATCCTGAGTAGATTCACAGAGCAGTAAAGGCGACCCCCCTTAAATGGAGCCGCCCCGGGGGCTGGGCCTGACCCGCCCCTTCCCCGCTTCCCTCTCAAGCGCTGGTGGGTGTGAGTGAGAGCGAGTAGTGACTGTGGGCGAGTGAAGACGCTCAGCGCCTAACTGCGTTCTTGGGGACAGCCGCCAGCCCGATCCCCGCAGCGTTCGCGCCGCGGCGCTAGTCTTTGCGCCCCGGCACAGAGCTCCGACGGCTTCCACCGCTCACCAGCTCTAGCGTCTGGGGCTCTGCCCCTTCGGAGCTGCCAGTGCTATCGCGGGGAGTCTGAGCGCCTCCCTCCACCCCGGAGCGGCCAGGAGGAGGAGGCGGCGGCAGTGGAGAGGCCGCGGCAGGCAGGCAAGCAGGCAGGGCCGCCTTTGATGTGGGCGCGGCGCACCCAGGCGAGCTGAGCGCCCGTCCGGCCGCGCCCCGAGGGGGGAGCCCCCGGGCCCCGCATCCTCATTGTGCCGGCTCTGGCCGGGGCCCGCCCCCGGCCCCCCGCCCCCTCGCCGCCCGCGCGTAGAAAACGCCCCGGCCGCCGCCAGTGGTGGGAGGCGGCGATGCGCACTGCCGGAGAGACACGGAGGAGGAGACATGAGCCGGCGGGCGCCCAGACGGAGCGGCCGTGACGCGTTTGTGCTGCAGCCGCTCGCCCCGGCCCCGGAGCGCTGACCCCTGTCTGGGCTCAGCCCCGCGCCTCCACCAGAGAGCGCGCCCCAGCTTCCAGCTCCAGCCGCGCATGCCGCCCCGGGATTGAGCCGCACACCCAGCCTTCCGCGGACGCCCTGACGGCCGGACGGCCGGCCAGCTGAGAACAAGCGTCCCCGCATCGGGCGGGTGCCTCTTGCACAGCGGCGGCCGCCCCGCAGCCCCCGCGCCAGCCC